>NW_024747948.1:32500-165000 GCF_018991925.1 Homarus americanus | reverse complement strand
TTTATTTTTTGCATTAAAAATAAATAAATAAAACAAACGTACAATGTGTTAAGTTATTTTTCTAATTTTTTAAACTTATGTGAAAGGCCAGCCTATTCTGAAGCCAATAGTGTCAAATTCATGCAAAAATTTAAATTCCTTGGTCTAAATAACAACTAAAAAAAATGAAAAACTTGTTAGGAGCTTCTCTGTGCATAAAGGGCACACAATGTATTGGGAACGAATAGATTATACAAAGTTTCCCTGTAAGTGAGAGGATGAACTCGCTTTATTCTCCTCCTTTATGGTTTTCTCCACAGCCTTAATTCATCTTGCTCTCTTTCCTTCTCACTCTTCTATTTTTTTATCCCATACATCTCTAAACTGCTTGTACAACTGATGTAAACCTTGTTTCATCTATGCTAATTCCTATAATTGCTCTCATTCCTGTACAGTATTTGGGAGAACCTGAGAGGAGTAATACTATACTACACTTACATAGGTATAAAAGATTTTTTGATAATTTTAGTGGTTATTAAGACATCATCTACTCCTCAAGAATATTAGAAAGAAGTACATCTACAACTGTACAGGCATAAGATGCTTCCCTATTGATGTAATATTACTGGCAATAAATATCTTCTTTACAGACAAATGTTGTGTACAATATAGGGAAAACAATAGGTTAAGCTAAGCTACCCTGTGTCATGATAATACAGTACCTTGCATATAGAATGCCCACATTTGGAGAGTCAGTGATGATCTGCTACTTTCCTGGTAAGGCTTAGGATTTGTCCAGTCATGACTGGCAGTGTCATGCAGCAGTGATGAATGGAGCAGGTCACAGTTGTAACTCAGGATATTTTGCATCATGAAATCCACAACTTCACCACACCGACCCAGTGCAGTAGTCAGATTCCTAAGGCACACACAATTGTTAAGAAAGCAATTTATCTAATAATGTCTTACAACATTTCCATATTAAAACCATTTACTAAAACAAAATTGATGTTGAATAGGTGAGTTCAGTAGTTTAATATGTACAGTATTTATCATGTAGTTTAATGGCAAAAAAAAACATTTGAATTTAACATTTATGATGATCACACTACTCTGGGCAGAATGGTATAACTGCAATGTACAAATGGAGGGTTTATCATGAAAACCCCATTTACTGACCAAGTCTAAACTAAGCAAGTCCCATATTACTCCACCATGTCTATAAAGAAAAAATGAAGGAAAACCCTAAAAATCACTAGAAAAAGTACTATGCAGGGTGACTAGAACCATTCCTGAAATACCCAGATAGGCTGAAGGTTGTGGGGTTGATAACTCTTTAGATGAGACATGAAAAGGTAGATCTCACAGAGGGATTAAAGTCCTGAACAAGACAAAAAAGTCAAACCAAACCATTCATTCAAAATACTGCTAGAAATCCTACATACACAAGAGTTCATACATTCAGGGAGACCAAGTTGTCATGTAGAACAGACAAAAGGAGGCATTTCTTCATGATATGAATTATAGACAAGTGGAAAAGTTTACCCATCAAAGCAATGGCAATGGCAAACTTTAAAATTATCTTGTACAAACTCTTTAAGTGCAAGAGATATATTTAATAGGCAATGGTCTTTCTTGTACATGAAGTGACTGTTAGATAAAAAAGTACACATGTGCATTCTTTCACCAAATTCAAGCTCTCAAATAGTTCTCATTACAATGTATGAAACAAAGCTTTATCAAAATGTGTACTGTTTTCTATTTCACAACAGTTCTATTCAGATACATCCACGGCAGCATGGTATTTTTATTTCCACTTGGATTATTCAACCACACTTTTTAAGGCTCAAGCAATTTATAAATACAGGTAGCTAAATATTAGAAAGAGGAATATTGCAAGACAAGAACCCCTAAAACTCCCTCACAAACACACTTGACTCACTTTGAGGCTGGTTGTTTTAAAATGTCTTTGTAGGCATTGAGTCTACTTCTCACCAGAGCAGCTGAAGCCAGGCACATGAATAAGATTTTGTTATTGCCTGCTATGAAGGCGTTTTCACTCACTCTTTTTACATGATCCAACATGTAATTTGACGTTTGTTCTACGATAGATAATAACATTGCTTTGGGTGGTAATTTTTTATTATTTCCACCAGCAACAGAGGGAAAAATTTTTGGTTCCACTGGCTTCGAGGCAGATGATATTGTACTTCCCGGGGTGGAGGCACCTGCATCAATGGGAACATGACGCCGCACAGGATAAAGCATGACTTGTCCTTCTGCCCCTACCATGATTTCACTGGGCAGCACACCTCTCACCTTGTCCACAGTTGGATCGACTGTATGTTTTAAACATTCTTCCCACTCCCTTATTCCTGCACTGATGCTGGCCAGCGCTGATATGGGAGTGTCACGCTGACCCCCAATAGCATATAAACAGACTGGTTTTGCTGAAACTAGTTTTGATTTTTTAAATTCAGCCCATTCAACATGAAGTCCATCCTTAACAGCACTCATAAGCTTTGTTACATCTCCACCAGACATTTTCTTATGTGTTACTTATGATTGGTGATATAATCAAATTCGATAAAATGTTTTTAAACAGTATTCATAACAAAAACAAAGATACTGTAGTGTATACAAGGGCATATTCTTGATCTAAAACAATTTGATAAACTTGTAAACGGTGTTATACCGCATAAAAGGTCATTTGCAATTTTGTTTTATAAATAAACATTAACAGCTAGCAACTTTATGTACATTAAATAATCAAACTTTCTAAAGTTTCTGTTATATCTGCTATTTGGAGCCTTTCCCTCCATATGCACAGCTAGAGGCATCAATATCAGTCTTAAAAACACTTGATAGTTCCTGGCTCAAGAGGTGGTGCAGGGTCACTCCACTGTGCTTGTACACCCACACACCGTCCACAAAATCATATCTCTTCGGGCCACTAACGGGAGAAGAGAGCCATATTTGTTTATTGGGAGTCTGCTTGTTGATGACATACGTTCCAAAGCTTCCCAGTTTAAGTGTCAGCACCCCGCTCTGTTGGCAGAGTTGAAATATATAAGTAAATGTAACCTCAGATGCTGATATCTCAACAAGGAACAACTAAAAACAAATTATGGATCTACTGTATTTATAAATTTAGTAATGTTCTGAAATCTTAAAGTGTAGTAAAAAATTTTGGTGGCCCTAACAAAGCTGACTTCTAACATGAATTTTTTATGTCAATAAAGTGCATCCTTCTGTCATCTATAGTCAGTTACAACATGAACAGTACTACTGTATTCACTTTCAGCTGAGGGTTTTGTGACACTTTTAAGTACGTAGTACTCTAGTAATTTCATCCAGTGGTGAATCTGTAAATTGTTCTAACAGGAAGTAGTTTGACTTCAGAATAGAGTGAAAAATAAAGGTATGTTTATCAACAGTAAACCATACAGGTAGGGGGTCCCCAACTTACGAACACCCGTCAATAAGAACAGGGTTAAACTTGAAATTTACACTATTTTGTTTACCAAATGACTTATTTTTTACTTTCATTTATTGCATTTTGTCATTCTATTTCTTCTTTTTTCTTAAATTAAGTGATTTTAGATGTATATAAGGACTTAGGCTAATATATATAGTGGGATTTTAAACATTGTTCTGTAAGTATGGTATGAACATAGCACGGATTCCGACTTATATACAAATCCGACTTCAGAACGTCCTCAGGAACGGAACCCGTTTGTAAGCCTATACGGTACGTTTATCACAAGCAAAGCATATCACTTATCACACTTACCGAGTATAAAATATCGGCGTCCTCAGGCACATTGTCTGTTGCAGCTAGATCTTCCAAAAATTCAGTGAGAGACTCCAATGTATCTTCACAAACTTGTTCATACACTATTTCACTTAACCTGAAAGGCAGATTTCTTTATAATGAACAGTATTAAGCTTTTCCCTTTTCTACATCTTAAATATTTTTTGTATACAATAATGGAGTACTGTGTATTCATCAATTTCTGCAGCGAGATTGCTTTTATATAAAAAAAAAACTAATATTTACCAAGAACTTTTCACAAATATAACATGGAAACTAAATTTACCAAATAACACTGTAACAAGTATGACCATTTGAATAATACAGCTTTGTAAAAAAAATCTAGTTAAATAAACATTTTGCATCCAATACTTTTCTTCTTACAGAGCTCTCTATCTCTCCATATTTTTGTCCCAGTGCCACGTTTACCCATGTATTTTAAGAGCGCAGAAGGAGGAGGCATATACACTTCACTCTGCTCACCTAGGCCTCCCTCCCTCTCAACTGACTCATCCTCCTTCACTTCTCGATCTACAGTACTCTCACACCTCCCTCACTCCCTCCTCAACTATTAAGTGTAACAAGTCTTTGGAGCTACTGTGTCTTATATGAACTATTATTCATTCACATCTTTATTCCTTAGTCTGTTGTCGTTGTGTCAATGATTTCAGCCCCACTTTTGGCATGAAGTCTGTATATGAGGGAAGGATGCCAGGCACTGTTAGGCCTCCTCTTCCCTCCACCTTCAGCCATCTGCACTGCCTGACCTTTCCACACACATCCCAATAATCTCTGTTTAATCTATAGTATTGTATAACAATATAACCAGTAAATAAAACTCATTTGTTACCACCACCCAAATAAGAAAAAACAACAAAATTACAATTTTCAATCCTATAGGAAGATAAGTCAGGTTAGGCAGGCCTTTTTGGTTTATCTTATCTACAATAAATAATTTAAGTCACTACAGGAGAAAATTCTATACCGTTAAGATTTGAAATGCTGCTAAGGCAAGATCACTGAACTAATAATAATACAAAAAATGCTGTAAATTTTTCGTTGTATCAAACGTTTCGGTGTACAGTACAGTATTATCAATGCTATTATTATTAATAAATACTGAAACATTATTATGTAAATAATATAAGCTGCTGCTGTTTTTCCTTCATGTTTATTTAAGAGAAGCATTAATGTCTTTGGAAAATTAATTGTCTTTCAGAGAGTGCATAATAAACACGTAATGGTGGCTTCCCTGATAGCTCCTCGTGTTGTAGAGAACTGTGTTGAGGATAAGAACATCTGAAAACCAAAATGCAGGTAAAAAAATAAAAAATTCTTCTGATAAATATTTCCCCGAGTGGTTCATTCCTATGAATCTGACAACAAAAACATTCCCATAAAACTTTGTGATTGCTGTGCTATACCCAGAACTGTATTGTACTGTAATGTATATACAGTACAGTGGTCCCTCGGTTAACGAACATAATTCGTTCCACAGAGTCGTTCGTTAACCAAAAATTTTGTTAACCGAATCTATTATTTCAATGGGATATTGGGAAATTGGTTCCAACTCACAGAAAAAGTATACTGTACAGTACATACAAAGTACTGTACACCAGTAATAGGGTTAACAAAACATTAAATATAAACTACATACAGTACTGTACTGTACAGTATACCGTACAATAATAAATAAAAAACAATAGAATACTGTATTTTAACTTGCTTTGAGGTGTGTATGTCGTATTCACGGCAGCTTTGTTTACATATTAAACAGCTGAAGGCAGTCGATGATGACATGCCATATTCTTTACAGAGTGCATTGGTTCTAATGCCTTCTTCACGTTTCATAATAATTTCTGCACTGCATATTATCAACATGTTAACTAAATTTCAGAATGACCAATAATTTTAATGTAAAAATGCAAAAATATTCAGGAGACCAACAAACTGGATGTTCACTCCACTGTAAACAAAGTTAAACTGAGATGCATTGTTGGGTCATTCAATCAGCTGATTGATCCACAAAAACTGTTCCCTGTACTGTAAATATTATCAATATGTTAACTAAATTTCAGAATGACCAATAAATTTAACATAAAAAATGCAGAAATATTCAAGAGACCAACTTTCTTGATATTTACTGCACCGGAAACGAATGTAAACATAGAACTGATGCACACAAAACGTGTTTGTCGTAAGGATTTCGTTAATCGAACTGAAAATCCTTATGGGAGCTAATTCGTTAGCCAAAATTTCGTTAATCGAACTGTTCGTTAACCGAGGGACCACTGTACTGTACTGTACTAACATGGTTTCTTAGGTAGTAGGAACATATTAAAATTCAAGACCAAATAAAAATTGCTTACTCAGTTGAATAATTGCATGTAGTGATGAGATTCAGTGGATGATGCTGTTGCAAAAATTTTGGTTTGGAAACCTGCGAGAAGAGTGATGTTCTCAGCGAAGAATGTGAGTATATGAACCGGTGACGAGATAACTGACAGAGATGTTCCCAGGGCAAGTATCTCGCTGTCAGTCTTGTACTCACAATATTCATACTGGAAAGACAAAAACAATCAAAGTAAAGACAAAAAAAATAAGATACTGTTCTCGTCTTTTACCCATGTACGGTACTGTATCTAATATTATATATCTTAGAAGTTTTCCCATCTTTATATATACCTAAAAAAATTGAAAAGTAAAATAAAATACATATATTGCACAGTACAGTATACAGTTGGTACAGTCATGCATCCTGATAAATAGGAGTCATAAGTTTCGTTCCTCAGGTTATTTTGGTTTTCTTTTTAGGTTTGGTAAAAATTATTCCTCCACAATTTTTGGGATATTCTTGAGAAAAGGAAAAAATTACCCAAATGTAGCCGCAATAAAGTCAAATGATGGTCGTACAAGCGTAATTCGGGCTGTGAATCACTTCTCGATTATTATTTGGTGTCATAAAGTAAAAAAAATTGGTAAACTTAATTTAATCCGAGTTGTGTTGTGTTAGGTTAGGTTAGGTTAGGTTACGTTAGGTAAATGCACTTGATCTATTAACTCAAATTAAATTAAGTTTACCAATATTTTGTGACTTTGTGACACCAAATACTCGTCGAGAAGTGATTGGCAGTCCGATTTATTCATCTAGGACCATTATTTGACTTCATTGCGGCTACATTTGGGTAATTCCTCGCTCCGCCGGTACATGCACGCGATCTATTAACTCAGATTAAAGTAAGTTTTCCAATTTTTTTTGACTTTCTGACACCAAATACTAGTCGAGAAGTGATTAGCAGTCCGATTTATTCATCTAGGACCATTATTTGACTTCATTCCGGCTACATTTGGGTACATTTGGGTAATTAGTCAGACCCTTATACAAAGCTTGGTTAACTATAAGGTTCATTTTGAACAGATTTAAAGGTTTACTTTAAACAGTGAATATATTTTACATTGCAACAACTTGATCCTAGTTTGGGTATGATTGACATTACTAAAGATAATTTGTATTTCGTCAAGATGTGTGAATATGTACTAGAGTATTTTAATGTTTACCAGAAGGGCACTGATCAGCGTCCCTGACAACCAAGAATACGTTACCATTTCTTCAATTAATTACATAGTATATCTCTCTAATAAGTGCTACAGTATAGAGATCACTACTTAATATGACCCATGAAAGATAACACAAGGCTAAAACTAACCTGCGTGGGAAAATATGCGTCATTACTGTGTTGTGGAATGGTCACCTTAGCAACCGTCTGTTACCCTCGGCCAGCTGACTGAATATATCGACCTATAGTTAAAATATATAATTATAATTAAAGGAAACTGAATACATATTGACATAATTAGAGCTTTATATTATATGAAAAAAAAATCGTTATTCTTCTGGGAAAAAGATTATCAATGCAGAACTCTTTTGGTGGTATTTCTAAAATTACCGTCAGTTTGAGATGGGCATGAATATTAATTTTATTTTAGTTTAGTTGAAATTATTAGGTATCCCAAAGTATCCACCCGAAGATTAGGCACCCCAGTTTAACACGCTATTGCCAGTGTATGTCTGTCTGTGCATGTGTAATGAAACTTTGATAAGTATTTCGAGATAACTATTGGGTGAACCATGATAATTAATTATGTCAACACCAAAAATATTTAAAACTAGAAAACCGGAAGCTCAAGAACGTTTTCTGTGAGACATATTGAAGAAACCTCTATCTGCTCTTTCTTAATTTATCAGTTATTGATGGACAAGTGTAATTATTAACTTTGTTACGTACTTGAAAACCTTAAATGGTTGATGCAGTAATAACACTATACCATTAACAAGTCTATACTCACTGGTCAATCACCGGTGAAGTCTCGAGGTCTTGGTCTATGAACATGAGAAGTTAAACAACAAAATAATATTAAAAACCTACCCAACCTTTTGTGATAGACATGCAAAAACTGAATCGGTAAACCTGGTTTCATGAACAACCAATTGTGTTTAAATTTTGTGGTTTACGCTTTTACAAACATTTTTTCTAGATACTCGCTGGCAAATGAAAACACGAAAAACATTAATAAAATCACCCTTTCTTTTGGCATCGGTTAAATAAGGTAATACTTATTTTATTTATTTATTTTTTTTTTTTTTTTACTGTTTGGAGTTCTCTGGGTTGGAAAAGGTTAGGTCAGGCTTTCAATTTTTTTTTCTGAAAGAGGTTGTTTGGTTCACACTCAGGATGGGATGGAGAAAGGAAACTCACAATGTGCTCTCTGTATACATATTGTATTGGATGTACAGTGCAACTTGGTGCTGGGAAGGCAGCATGGTTACAAGCGTGATGTAGAGAGAGCTGGTTGGTGAGGGTGCTCAGAGGAGGACCAGTTTGTGGGTCGCCATGCTCACCGGCGGGAGTGAGGGCCGCCAGGCAGGCGGAGGTGGAGGCGCTTGCTGGTTGGTGTAGGTAGAAAGAGGTAGGTCACCACGAGGTCAGGTCTTATATAACGGAGGTAGTTGAGGTGCCAAAGCACAGGCACCAACTGACAGTCCCTAGTACCCCTGTATATCTCGGGGACCAGATGGGTGACAGTACTCCAGATAGGGAAGCACTTCCCTCTTGAAGATCGTTACGAGAGATATCTCAACGACCTTCTTATAAGACCTAATAATTTATTTGATGAATTACCTTCTTCTCACAATGGCCCGAGAATTTCAGCTCATTGTCAACATACTCACCTAGGTCCTTCTCACATTCAGTCTCAACTAGTGCAGTTTCTTCATTCCGTTGTGACATATGATACGTCTCCTTACAGTTGGTATGCCCCAGGTGCATCCTCTTACACTTAGTGACATTGAATCTCAGCAGCCATTTCTTTGAGATCCGTCTGCAGCTCTTCACAATCCGCTTGGTTCTTGATTTCCCTAAATAACTTGGCACCATCCGCAAACATTTATATGGAGGAGTGTACAACGTCAGGCATGTCATTTATGAAACAAACAAACAACAGCCCTGTGGTACCCTGCTTGAGACAGATACAGTTGATGATTTTGTGCCACTAATCACCACACACTGCTTGCGGTCATGTAGAAAGTCTTCTATCCATGCAAGGACATTTCCCCGAATTCTGTACCCTTCCAGTTTGATTTTCAGCCTTTCGTGGAGTACACTGTCGAAAGCCTTGGCAAAATCTAGGTACAGTATATATTGTCAATACTACCACCCCGTTCCAGAATATGGGTCCAAATATTCAAAACCTTGAGCAGTTGTGTTAAGCAGGAGCGCCCCGGCATAAAACCGTGTTGGCAATCCTTTACAAGGTTGTTTCGTAGTAGATGTTCCATCGCGGCATCTCTGATAATACTCCCAAGTACTTTACATACTATGCTGGTCAGGCTCACCGGTCTATAGTTGTTCGTGGAGTGACGATCGCCTTTCTTAAAGATAGGACTCACATAAGCCATTTTCCAATCACTGGGGACCTTTTGTTCATCCAGGCATTTACAAAACAGGATCTTCAGGGGCTCGGCAAGCTCGTTGCACAAATCTCTTAGCACTCTGGGATGCACCATGTCAGGGCCGGGACTCTTATGGACCTTTAGCTTTGACAGTTTATTTCTTATACCCTCTTCTGTGAACACAATGTGGGTCAGTGCTGTGTCGAACCGTCTGTTCTCAAACGCAGGAAGGTTAATCGCATCCTCTCTTGTGAACACCGAGGAAAAGGAGCTGTTACACCGAGGAAAAGAAGCTGTTACACCGAGGAAAAGAAGCTGTTCAATGCCTCAGCTTTATCCTGGTCAGAATCTGATACTCCTACTCACGTTTTTAACTTTGACTTTGTGTGGTAAAACGCCTTTGGGTTTGACTTGACCTCGCTTGCAACCAGCCTCTAGAACTCCTTTTCAGCCCTTCTACACTCTGCCTTTGCTTGGTTTCTGGCTCTTGCATACATCCTTGTTTCTCCAGTCGATGTCGCCATAGTTAAAGTCCCCCATGATAAGGAGGTGGCTAGGGTTGAGCATCGCTGTGTTGTCTATTAAGGCTCTTAAGTTCCTATTATTTAGTGGGCTACAGTTTGGGGATCTGTAGATACACCCAACAATAAGTAAGTCCCCTCCCTTTAATTTAATTTTACACCACTTGGACTCTTTAAAACCATCCTCTCCCTGTACCCTCGCCTGGCTGGCTCTAAGGCCTTGCCTAGCAGAGAAAACCACACCCCTCTTGCAGGTTTCTTGAGAAAGTTTTGTGAATAAGTCATATTCAGCAATATTGAACTCACATTCTTCTGGGTTGATTCTCCTGTTCTTGTACAACAGTTCTACAACTCCTAAAATATCGGGTTGGTGTGCCTTCAGTAGTGTTTCAAACTGCTCTTTCTTAATCAAGGAACGTGTCAGTATTAGTGTACAAGCCAGAATTTGTTCTGGGTAACGTCTCTGCTCTTAGTAGTAACTCCGGCCCCCCTCCATTCTCAGAAGCTGCAGCATTTGCGAAGTGCACTGTATTTTTCAGGGTGTGGTTAGAAATGCCAGTGTTTACACGGCGCTCGCCTCCTACCAGCTGGTAGAGCGGGTGGAGGGTACACTGCTGCCCCCTGGCTCTGTGTCGGCACACTTGCTTCCACTACCCTCCCCCTGAATATAGCCCATATACAGTACACCCATCCCCTCTTCTGCTTCAAGTCCTGCAGGAGCTTCTTGTGCTGTTCCCTCTGCATTACCGTGCGATCTGGGTGAATGAATACACTCCGAGATGCCTCGCTCCTTGCTAAGTTTTTTGCCCTCCGAATAACCTCCCATTTCTCCTCCTCACTCACTAGTGTGATCTTGAGGGGGTGAGGCTTGTCCCCCTGCTTTTGTCCCAGCCTCCTCACATCCTGAGAGGTTGATGGTGTAGTATCTTACATGATTTAATGGGAGAATGAGAAGCCAAATGCAGACTCTTACTCAGGTGGTTTATTGTTGTTCTCGTACCATGTGCCTAACGCATTCTAACTTTGGTAAGAACATAATATATAATGTATATGTAATCAATAGAGGCAGCATATAAACATACACATATATAACACTGTTTCTCCCTTTCAAAAAGAGAGCATGGCTGCTACAAATCCTAAATAAACAAAACTTACAGAATTACATATGGCAGGGAAGAAGAGAATAGAACACAAGAAATATAACTTCCTAACTAAACAATTTTGAAAGGCCTGTTCACAATTCAGATAATCAAGGTCTAATTTCATTACAGGTCTCCTAACTCTGTTTTATCTTCTAGGACTATTCCCTCCATCAAGTTTTACAGGGGTTTCACTTGCACTCTGTGCATTATCAGTGACAGACGTATCATCTTTACAGTCAGTTGACACAGTGAGTGGATGTTGGGAAACATCATCTTTGACATCGTCATCATGATGATCATCTGAAACTGTGTCAAGTTTATCATCATGTTCTGGTGCTACATTCATCTCGCCATGTGCCTGAATGATGTGATCCACATGAACATATCTCAAAGAGTTACCACATTTCACTAAATATGTCCTAGATCCACATACCTTGTCAATGACACCAGTTATCCACTTTGCATGTACAGTACCATAACCTTTAGCCATGTTCCTAACTCTCACCCTATCATTTACTTTGAACACTCTTTCACTGGAACTCTTATCGTGATACATCTTTTGTTGAGCTTGTTTCCTCTCTACAACTTCAAACAGACTTGGCTTAACTAAACTTAATCTTGTTCTCAACTGTCTCTTCACCATTAACTCTGCAGGAGCACATCCTGTCACACTATGTGGCGTGGTTCTGTACCCGAGTAAGAAATTTCCCAGTCTGTGTTTCATTGATTTTCCTACAGTTCCTTGAATTACCTACTTGGAAAGTGCTTCCTTTACAATTCTAACTGATCTCTCAGCTGCACCATTAGAGGCAGGGTGATAGGGTGGGGTCAGTACATGCTTTACACCGTTGAGTCTTATGGAGGACCATTGTCAGATACTATCTCTTCTGGAACTCCATCTTCAGCAAATATTAATCTTAATTCATCAATGGTGCTACCAGCATTAGTACTGTACATGTGCTTAACATCAATCCACTTTGAATGGTGGTGGTGTGGGTGGTGGGGGTGTGGGTGGTGGAGGTGTGGCTGGTGTGGGTGGGGGTGGTGAGGAGGGTGGTGGTGTGGGGGGTGGCGTGGGCGACGGTGGTGTGGGTGGCGGTGGTGTGGGTGGCAGTGGTATGGGTGGCGGTGGTGTGGATGGTGGTGGTGTGGATGGTGGTGGTGTGGGTGGCATTAAACAGTTTGCTTCAACATAATAAAACAATAAGTTTACCTGGAGGCTCAAGCCAGGTCTTGTAGTGTTATTGTGATGATGATGAGGAGGAGGAAGAGGTGAGGATGGAGGAGGTAGAGGAGATGGTGATGGAGAAGGAGGAGGAAGAGGAGGTGGTGATGGAAAACAAGGAGGTGGTGGTGATGGAGAAGGAAGAAGAGGTGGTGATGGAGACGGAGATGGTGGAGGAAAGGGGAAAGGAGGAAGAGGAGGAAAATTTGACCCTTTTTCCCCACAAAATCAACTAAAACTCTAAGACACTCACCAACTCCTTCAGCTCACTATCCCATAAGGTCCTGTTTATTGCCACTACCCTGAAAGACAAGTGAGAAATACTACTACTACTACTAATAATAATAATAATGACAATAATAATAATAATAGCCACCTCGCACTGGTTATTTTCTCGACCGTAAGTATCTCTGGCCCATTTATACGGGTTTTCTCGGTTCGTGGTCACCAGTGCAACCTGCCTGTTTCCAGCCTTTTTCTCCGTAACTCTCGAGCTGGATTTGGTTTTCCATGGTCTAGCTCCACTGGTCATTGATTTCGGTGCCGACATGATGGCCTCGAGTTGACAGTCACCTAGCTTCTGCCGCTTGTGGTCGGGTGGCACTTCTGACTGGTGTGCCTCCATGGTGGAAGCTCATTTCATCCCTTGAAAACTGGCTAAGAGTTCCTTTCTTGATGGGTCGTCCTGGTTTGGCATGTTATTTGCACATAAAATTTTTCGAGAAGTGCAGGAGATTCAAGTGGAAGTTACAGCAGCCATCTATGCCGCACCTTGTCTTCTGGATGCACTCGGCCATCCGGTGAGAGCGATCTACGCAGGCGAAACAGCGACGTTCTTCACGTATGAGTGAAGTTTGCTCTCCAGTCGACATGTTGAGGAATGCTTGGCATCTCTGCAGAGGGTGATATCCAGGGCATAATGGGCAAGTGCGGTCGTCCCTTCCTCTAACCTCTTCTCTTCCTGATGTCACTAGACCCACAGGTCTCCTTTCTGTTGAGGAAGGGTATGGGTGTGAGCCTGTTTGTCTTCCGCCCGGCTCTTCTTGTCTTCATCCCCTCGATGCCCTTCTTGTCCTGTCTGGCATCTCCCGTACAAAATCCTTCATCCACTCGACTCCTGGAGAATCCCTGTCTCTCTTTTCTAAGTCATATGCTCTATCCTCGTATCACTCCCTGATCTTTCCCGTGAATCTCTTAGCCAAAGTATTCAGTGATTCATATGTGTTGATTCGTGCAGTTTTCCCAGTACCTTCAAGTTGTTTACGCAATTTCCCAGATCGTCCGCGAGCTCCTGAAGTCCTTTAATGTCATCTGTTCTCATGGCTGGGTCACGTAGGACCTTACCTATTAGTTCTTGGATGTAGGCTTGCTTGTTGCCATAATGCTCTTTTAGCAAGGCTAGAGCTTGTTCGTATCCTGCCCTGGGGTCTTCTAATTGCAGGGACGCTCGTAGGGATTTCTTAGCACGGCCGTTGTAGGTTGAGAGAAGTGTTTCCAATTTTAGTGCATAGGCGCCTCCCCAATTTGTCTTTGGAAGGCATGCTTGAACTCCCAATGTTCGTCACAAGTCCCTCCGCTGAACCTTGGCATCGGCCTCTGGGTAAGCCTCATAGTGGCCATTAACTCTTCCAGTCTCTGGGTTGGTAGCATCGTGTCCGATGGCCTCCCTTCCATCCATCCTGGTGTTCTCGCTGTATATCTTGTACCTGGATTTCCTTCTCCTGGGTTCCTGTTGGTGTCAGTGCTTCCGGAAAGTGGGTATGACGGGTGGAAACATGTAACCTCTCCCCCTGATGTTCCTGACGCTGAGGTGCTGAGTGCTGGGAACCCTCCTTGGGTGGGTTCTTGCAGTTTTCAACGTGTGTCTCGTAGATGCATCGTCGCGGCTGTCATCCCCTCATTCGTTTCCAGAAAAGGCTTTCCTCCTGGTAATGACAGCATCTCACCGAAGTCCTCCGTATCGCCTAAAGTCTGCAGTTGCTCCATATGGTCTTTCACATTCTGCATCATTACCGTTAATTGGGTGAGCGTCTGCTGATAACCCTCGATTACCCTACTAATTCCATCCTTCTCTTTGGTGAAGGGGTTTCTCCACTTCATCCTGGTTGTGCGAGTGACCTGTTAGCATCTCCGTCAGTCAGGACCTCCCGGTCTTCTACGCTGGCCAGGCTTATCTTCTCTGCCTTGTTCCCTTCCATGACTGGTGACACAGTGAACTCGATTTGGCTCTTTCGGTGGACAGTTATTGAGACGTTTGGTTAAGCGGGAATGCTCTTCAACTGACACGTCTTCTCGTTTATGGTGATGTCATATAACTGAGATCACACAAGCGATGTCATACAACTGAAGTCATATAAGCAATGACATACAACTGAAGTCAAATAAATGCATGCAATAAGCACGAGCGATGTCACACTAACACGACAACAGAAGCACCACAGTCAGTGTAGGGATTCATTACACAACTGCTAAGATCATAAAACTGATGCCACAAACACTACTGCACCCTTACTCACAACGTTACTTAACTGTCACAACTACAATTTTCTAACAGAAAGGACAACTCACTCGTTCTTAATTTTTATTTACGATTGGCGATCCAGTCTGGCTGTACGTTTTGAACACTATCTCTCCCGCGTGTACGCACGCATATTGTTGACACAGAGTCCACTCCTTCCCGACACGCGGTCCTCGTTGCAGGCTTGTCCGGAATGAACGATAACACTCCCGCGCGCCCGAACGAACAATTTTGGCACCGAGACCAATCCTTTCTGACACTGGACCCACATACAGAGGCGTCACGTTTCTCTATGTACACATATGAGTGCTATACGCACACTCAACACACAACCCTTTTTCACTGGGGTTAACTATTTTTATATTATAGGTGTCACACTTTAGTTGATGATTCACAAATTCACAAAAAGGCGTCCCTGCTCTCCTGCTGCGGGGTGTGTTGGGTGCCGGAGGGAAGGGGACCACTGAAGGTCCATCGATGGTCGAGTCACTCGTCGGTTCTCAGTAGACTGTATCGGCAGACTGTAGGACCCACGTTTTGACTGTAACCGCCCGATGAGCGATTGTGGGAAAACGAGACCCTTGCACGTAGGACTCCATTGTTCTTTATTCCGTCAAAATCTGCAGAGTACAAATTACATGTGTTACATATGAGATAATTAAATCACTTGTACGTTCTTTCACTATTAACAACAACATATGATATATTTGAGTAGAGTGGGGTGTTAAACCATATAAAACTTACGTGTTTCGGGTCTAATGTAGGACTTACAGTACTAGCTCCCTGACTTGTTAGCTCGCTGGACGGCTAGAAACTATCTTCTGAACCCCACAGGGAGGGAGTTAGTCAGTCCCGAGACGAGGACCATCTGTTTCACATTTAACACCTCGCCAAAGTTCGTTGTAAACACTCCCTCTGTCTCTCTCCTGTCTCCCTTTCTTTCTCTCTATCCCTCTCTCTTCTAGCTTATCCTACTGTGGCGGTAACACTACTTAAGGACCAATGAACTGCCATAGAAAAAAAATCAAATGCACTTTTAATATCAATAATTTTATTTTAAAGCATAACATATTCTTGAATGGCCATAGTCAATATAAAGCTTTTTTTACTATACACAAATTTACATCAATACAGAGTATACAGACGAACGTCAAAATCATTAGGGGAAAGAAGAGCGAAGGAGACTAGGGACTTTATTTGGGATGTGTACTGCTTTACCTGTGAATATGACTCCTGCAAATTACAAGCAGCTTGGTGTATCTCTCTAGACTCATTTCACCATTTATACAATTGGGTTTTGCCTGGGAGTTGACTAATCATCACAAAAGCCAAGGTATAGAGCTAGAGTCAGTTTGGTTAATGAATTCTTAATGGGCTGGATCACTAACACCAGGGGTGCTGCTGACTTAACCTGGTCCTTACCACATGATCAAGCTCAAAAAAATTTCATTTTCCAAATGCACCTATTATATATATTGTATATATATATATAGAACATCCACAACAAGTATAAAACAAATGGACGAGTTCAATGAGCAGTCTTCATTGCTATATAAAAGAACTATATATCCAATATGACATTAATATCATGGTGTATGTGGCAATCACCTCCCACAGTCAACATCACATTCTGGATGACAGTTTGGCATCACTTGTTCATTGAGCATCTCTTACCAAACATCTCCAAATAAAGCACTAATGTTCTTTTTTTTTCCACTAATAAACTGTTTCACTTCTATTATAAGGAGTATGTAAACACTGTTATTATCAGAAGTATCATATGATACTTTAATTTTAACCTTTTCACCTTCATGTTAATGCTGCCATATCACTTATTCTCTCAGGAAAATGAACCAGTTTTCACTTGTAACACATATTATGAGAAAATTGAACTGTCAAAGTATTATATTTTCAGTCACTTATGTTTTTCCTGTAGAATATATTGCATTGACGATTGACAGGTTTTCACTGTAAGAATAATTTATAAAATTCAAAGCACACAAAGCTGACACGAATAGTTGTGTCCTATTTCTGTAGAGCATTTTCTTACTAAGGAATAAGCACTTGTTCATTATCAACTGTGTATATATTTTATATTAATGATCTATTCCACAGTTGAAAAATACATTAGTGGCAACACAGTGTGTATGAAATAATGAATGGTCTGATAAACTGATTTTCCAACACAGTTCAGTGTAGAAACATTTCAAGAGCAACAATCCAAGAGACATGGATGCTTCTTCAAAAACTAGTGTCAGTGGGTTATGTCTGATGTTAACTTGAATAAACTACTTTACAAAGCATACTTGATAATATTGCATCCTTGGTAATTTCAGACTGTGGTGACTGAAAGGAGGCCCTTCATCTGTTGTGACGGTGGAGGGTTTGCGGGAAGAACGGGAGTTCGAGCTCCGTATGCAGTTTCCTCTACATCTCTCTTCCTAGAAGTAGAAGATTTCTTGTGACTGGTTTCTAAGGTGGATGAGGTCTTCCTTCTTATGGAGTGATCACGCCAAAGTGCCTGATGGACCCCATTTTCAAGTGTGCAGGTCCTCAATGCTGAGGGAGGTTCATCTGGAGCATGAGGCACCTGTTGTTGCTGCTGTTGCTGCTGTCGCCGAAGGAGCTCATGTCGTCGTCGTCGTTCCCGTTCTTTCTCCAAGTGACGCTTCCGCTCTTCTCGGCTCCAGTATCGTCCCAACTGTAGATATAAATGAACCGTTTATGTTAATATTTGCCAAAAATAAAAATGGTTGAAATGCAAAATGCTAAAACACATACAGTACAGTACACAAAGGAAGAGTAATTCCTAGAGGCCTCAAAATGTCAATAGATAGGTACATTAAATCTGACATGATTTTTTATATCCACATCAGTTTTTCTACCCCTCTGATTATGGCTTCAATTCATCAGGAATCCAAATTTTTTATGGGGGGAAATAACTAACTTTCCAAAGTAAGTATTTCCAAATTCCCTTCAAATATCATCAGCTGAGTGACCTAGCCTAGATCACTCAGCTGATGGTGTGCTTGTGCATTTTAAGCAGGTGTACTGTATTGCCCTTAGTGTCTCAAAACAAATGCAAAAGTAAAGGTATCGAGTGCTGTAGTACAAAAAGAAAACATAAAGAGCTTAGTATCACAGAAAATGTAGAAATTTCCCCCAAAAGTAACTAAGGAAACGTTGTGATCAGTAGTGTAGTTACCATAATTTATGGCAAAGATAAAATGAGACAAAGTACTTAAGTTTTATACTGACAGTGAGTTGCATACAGTCATGTGCAAAAGAAAAACCTCAGTTAAGCTACAGCAGCCATTGTGGCTAAACAATTTCCTGTCATGAAATGTTGCGACTCTGTAACAAAGCGTGGTAACATCTGGGATTTCATTGTTGAATGACAGAAATTAGACAGTGAATTCATTGGATTAATAAGATCGTCTTGATGATGTGATTGTGTGAATTAATGTAGCATTTTTGTTGTTATTCGTGATAAAAGATTGAAATATTTCTTATATACAGTACTTGACCAGAGCTAAGTTGTGTGGGTACAACCATAAAATCAATGCCATATGCCAAGGTTTAGACAAAGTTTAAATTAGGCTTGTCCATGGCATAGATAAATAAAAAAAATAATTACTTATTTTCTGAGAATCTCTTCGTCTTAAGTATTACAGATTCCTGATACTCAAAGAGTACAAAGCAGAGATCTTTGACTAAGAGTGATGACTACAGTACCTTTTGCTTAAAGCCATATTTAAGTACAATTATCTAATGAAAAATGTCTAGAAGACTAACATGATATCAAAGACTGATACTGGAAATGTTAATTAGGTGGAATATGACCTAAGCTGTTGTGCTGCCAGGGATGTTATTACCACAATCAAACAACCAATTAATCCTGGAAATTATATTTTATAAAAATTAATTAAGATGAGGAAAGCATTGTGAAGTACAGTAAGTCAAGGAAATATCTGCTTTAAAGTGAGACTGTCTAAAAATTACTGTTCCATTCTTTTTATCTACCAGATGTTTTCATGAGATAGTTGCAAAGTACCAAACATAGGATAGAAGTTAAAACTACCTTCATTTCTGACATGGCATCATCGTCTGTGGTCAGTCCTGCTCTTTCCTCATTAATCTTGAGTGCTCTTTCCTTCAACATCTTGTTTCTCACAGGTCGCTGTGTTATGTATCGGGTTCCATCAGGCCGCCGCTTTACCTGTTAAGTATTTCCGTTTTAAGTACAATAATACTTATATCATACACTGTATACTCAAACAGAGGTTATGCAGGTGAAGCTGAAATATTTTCTTTGCAGTCAAGGAAAATTAACATGAGAATAGGGGCACTTAATATCTGTATTCTTAACTCAAGGGAATTTGCCAAGGATATTTTACAACTACAGTAATATACTGTACAGTATTGAAGGATGTCCTATGGCTGGTAGAGCAATATGTTTAGACTCTAAATTTAAAAAACAATAGGTGAAGTGCACAAAGTAGAAACATATGAACCATTTTGGAAGATAATATTTATGTGAACAGGGTTTCAACAAAGCACTTGTACCCAGCAAGCATAACACAGAATGGAGTTACTGGGTAAATTTGCCAGATCTGGGTAAATTGTAAACTGTGTATACAAAAATTCTGAGTGTAGTAAGATATGATTTATAAAAGAAAAGTGAATAATAATTTGGAGGCATTAAAAATTTACAGAATACAGAAACCAATTTGGAAAAAATTTAAAATATGAAACTGTGAAATGAAGATCTTGGTGAAGACTACAAAAACATTAGATGGAAAATGAGTACTGTACTACAGTATTTGTATATTGAAATGAGCTTGTGGTAAATAATTCTGTATGGAAGTGAGAATGAGCACTGAAATATCCCTGACAAATCACCTTAGTGAGCAAAGCAAATATTTATGTTCAAAGCATTCAAGGAATGTGAAATAGTCAGGGTTGGCTGATTTAAACCAAATGGTTTAAACAAACCCAAAAAACCATATATTTTTTAATCTGCCTTTTTTCTTAGTTTTAATAATTTTTTTTGTTTTGTTTTAATGTTTATGTTGTTTTTTATTATTTACAGATGGTTTTAATGATTCATAGTAGATTTTGAAAAGCGTACAATATGGTGAAAAGAAAAGCATTGTGGTAGGCATTACAAATGTCTGGGATGGGAGGAAGGCTATTAAATGGAGTAAATGCATTCTATGAGAACAGCAGGGTAACAGTAAGAGTAAATGGGAATGAAACTGAAACATTTGAAATATATGTGGGTATAAGACAGGGATGCCTTATGTTCCTGTGGTTGTTCAATATACACATGGATGTGAACTAATGTATTATGCACTGGTGAAAGTGGTGATAATAAGCTTTCTTGCAGGGCTGATTATAAGGGAGCTAAGTTGCCACTGTCCAATGTAACTGGTGACAGCTTCTGTTTATTATGGTTGGGCCCTGAGCCTCTGATTCTAACGTGTTCAGATTATGTACAAAGGTAAAACTTTACATGCTGCTTAAGGATCTGGGTTAAAAATTACAAAATTTGAGTAATTAGTGTTAATTAATAATTAATCTTTGAAATAATTAAACATTTAGAATATTTAAAAAGTCAATTATGCTATGCCTCAAACAGGGATTTTTTTTTCACTCAAAAGGAGTCAATAACAAATAGATTTATTGCCTTTGATTTAACATTCAATGCAACTGTTTTACTACATTCAGTAACAATTAGTGTAGGGTGAACAAATATATAAACTTGATAATGTGCAGTAAAATGTTGCAATTCTAAAACTTTTTCTTCAGCCTGTATAAACTATATATACAGTACTGAATAAGAATTTTTCAAATGAATTTATATGAAACTGAATTACTTACAGCCAATAAAATTCACATAAGTTTCTTACCTTCCACTCCATCTTGACAGGTTGATCCTGGGGAGTGCGAGGAGGTGCCCTGGGAGGGAGGCCTCGAGCCGAGGTGGTCGGTGTGGAGGGGGCAGTGCTCTCCCGGTTCAAAGCCTGTCTAAACAATTGCTGTTGAAGCCAAATAGTCTGTTGGAGGTTTGCAGCATTGGTGTACATTGTCTGTGCTGGAAGAAATGTGACATAGTTGCGATTGCTCTCGCTGTCAGGGGGTGCAACTTTGTGACTGGATGAGTGAGCTTGGTGGGAGGCAGTGTTTATTCCATGATCTGATTCATGGCCTCGTACACTAGTCTTCTGTGGTAGAGAGGGGTGCAGGGGTGGAAGTCGCATACACCTTCTGCAGCTATCGCAGGAGATAGCTGAATAGGTGTCCGATTCTAGACTAACCTGAAGTGAAAATAAATTAAATTAAAATAAATAAGCTCTACTTTTTTGTAAATTGTCACCACTTTTAACTTGTCAATTACAACCTCTTTGTGAGTAAATTTACATCAAATCACTAAACTAATAATTTATTCTTAGGCTCCCTAACTATTTTTGGTGCATAAACAGCAGCTACAGCAGCTACAGTACAGTTGCCACAATTTGTATTGTGATTGGGTGATGTACGGGTAACTTGTATATTTGTCTTCTATGGCAAGCAAATGATTTTTAGAAATATCCTACCCTAAAATAAATTCTACCACTCTAATGCCTATGGCCAGTAAATTTTTACAATACATTTTCTATATTGAGGGTGTCCACAAAGGTCTGTTCCGTTTTAAAAATTGTATTACAACAAAACCAAAAAAGATGCATGTGCAATTCTTTCATTTGTTGCTTAACTCCCAAAGTTTATCTTGATTTACTGTTCGTAAACTGAGTGTCCAGTTGCCAATAATAAAAGTTTGAATACAGGTGGCGACTGCACATAAGAAGCTTATAATGTATCATCTGGTATGCAGAGCTGTAACCATTTGCTATTTTTCAGGAAGATGGTGAGCCTTAACACTATAGTTTGATTGTGTGTAATTTTCTTGACAAGAATGTCCCTGGCAGGTGCATTGGACATGATTAGTCATCTCCAGCCCTTCCCCCCCTGGTCACCTGATGTTATGCTCTTAGATTTCTTTTGTGGGGATATGTCATGTAATATGATTTCCAGGATAACCAATGGCAACAGAAGAGTGATGAAGGATATGTTGGTCAACACATGGACTGAAGAGGAGTATTGGTTGGATATACTACAGGTATGGTCCACTAATGGTGCATATGTTGCAATTCATTTAAAAACATGTAACAGTCAATTTCTTAAGCAACAAACTGCATTATTCTACCACTTTTGAATTTATTGTATTAAAAATACTTAAAACTGGAACAAATCTTTGTGGACACTGTACTACTGCTGCCTTGATGACAAACCTCTAGTCCGCAGCACAATCGGGCACAAATGATCATAACGGTACGGTATATCCAATGCCATCAAAATACAAACGCTTGAGACCATCAGATTTCCAATATAAAGTATGAATCCCGAAAACTAGGCTTCTTTCGTTCAGGCTTGTCAAATACTCTTACCTCTGCACAAACTTCTTTCCCTTTAAAACACTCCTGCATCTCTCTACATGGAACACTGCTTTATATATGGCATGGCACTCCACAGTCATATTTATCACTGTCAGACAAAATACAGTACAGCTGTACACACTAAAGCTATTCATCTCATTACTGTAATGATCAGTCCCTCATTTCCTCTGTACGTTTCCTCCACACCAGTTGATCTATCTCTTCTCTTTCAATGTCTACCACTAATTCCATGGGCAGGGGCGTCATTGGCACTCTCCCCAAGACCTGGCTTGTCCCTCCCAAGGGCTGTCTTGCTCTCCAAGGAAAATTGTAATTATATTCCTTTTTCATAGACAAATTTGGATTTGGTGAGAATATCTCAATGGAATTTTTACTATGCATAATTAAACAAAATGATAAGTACTGTATTCATCTATTTTCATTGTTCCCATTGCCTATCATTTATAAACTGAATAGCAGCAAGAAAGTAAGTCATTTTGCTAGCAGCCACATGGTCCACACCGGGCAGATGCAAATTGAAAATATAAAACGTGTTGGAACGTGTTCCGTCTTTTACAGCACCACCACGGTGGAGCAGAATTTTGACCCCTACTCTTTGTATGTAATGGTGATGCCCCCCCAGCAAAATCTGAAATGACACCCCTGGGGGAATATGTCAACAAAAGCCATTTCATGTTAGCTCCTATTACTGTACTTTTATCCACTTTGCCACTGATCAGCTCATTAGCCATGTGCCACCCTTACTACAGTACAGTATATGCAAGTTCCCTTTAATGGAAGCTCATCATCAATTATCTCCTTTATTTCTTGTCCCTCTCACCTAAGAAAATTAATTTTCTCTCGTATATTTCCCTCTACCTATGACCTACAGCTCTTTAAATGTATGGGTATATACAGTACTCATATTTTTTTCATAAAACTAAACAAATCTCCTATAATCATGTGTAATAGGCAAACCTACAGTAGCTGGAATACTGTACTGGTTCTTTATGAAAAGTGTGATACTGTACAGTTTTGTCCTTTGCAGAGTATACTGTCCCATTTGCCTCCCAGAGTCCATCAACACTACAAAACTATCAAAATTCTATGCAAGAAAAGCCTCCCCCCATCCACAATTCAAAATAAATAAGTTGTCTTAAGATTACATAGCCCATCTGCTGAGCATAATGATGCTACATTTCAAATATATAATATAACAGTACAGTATATTACAGAATAACAGAAGAAGAGCTTTCTGATCTCTTTACAAATGTCTTTTTATGAGATCCCTATTCATTGTACTCTATGGTGAAGTTAACATAAATAACAATAAAAAATTTTGCCAAAATCATTTTAGATGTACCGTAATTACTTTCTTACCAAACAATTATTGGCCTTCAAGTTTTAAATTGGAAACAAGGATAAAGATCCAAGCAAAAGATTTTACTAACCTGTAATGACTGGTCATGTGTTGGTGGACACAAGGTGAGTGTAGATTGCCTAAGGGAGGGGTCTTGACCCAAGCTTAACTCTAATGTTGGGGGTGGCCGGTGTGTGCTGCCCGTAGAATCACCAGTATTATAGGCAGAGGAAGAGTCCCGCTCTTCTTGGGGAACATCAGTACGTTTTACCGAGTTACTGATAGGAGCCGAAGATTTGGTATTGGTAGGTGATCGTGGATGAGGATTTTCCCTCACCCATCTTTCCACTGACTGTTGCCTTTCCACTGCACGTCGCTCACGTCCACTTCCTCCACTGCTACTGCTTGTGCCACTGCCTCGTGTACCACGCCCACTGTTTTGTTGCTGCTGCTGTGGTTGCATCTGTGTTGGTTTTTGGTGTAGTGGTTGTTTAGTACGAGATGTGATGGTTGCTTGTTGATGGCGCCGACGAATTCGACCAGGCTCATATGGCACGCAGTAAATAGGTTCATCTGATTCACTCACATCAGGGATGGATTCATATATATGCTCAGATTCTGAACCAGTTGGTAAGGGTGTTTTTGCAGGTGGTCTACATGATATACTTTTCACACCTTTTTTCTGTTGCTGTTCATGTGGAACCTTATACTGAGGCTCAAGTTCTTTTTGGGTAGCCTTATGACTAGCCTCAAGTTGCTCACACTCTTGAGTGAGATCAGCCATTTTCTCATCGAGGGCAATCAACTCCCGGTCCATTGTAGAGGAATTATTGCCACCTCTCACTTGGGACCCCCGAGATGATGTGGATGATGCTGAAGATACTTTTTTGGTGGGTTTCCTCTCACAAGAGGATGATGATGATGACGATGATGAGCATAAGGTGTTAATGTGGCTCTCATCTTCAGGAAGATCTTTCTTCTCTACACTTGCACTGCTCTTGGTTGATAATACAGGTGACCTAGGAATAGGGAAGCAGTGATAAAACATCTTTACTAAGATAATGTGGAAGTAATATTAAATGATGACAGTTACTTATTACCACATTGTTTCTCAGCACACAAAAGACAAGAATCATTAAAATTACACTCTTTGACACCCTACAGTTCTTTCAGTACTTGAACATCCAAATCCAAGAGTGAAACAAATACTGTACTGTACTTGTATGCCTGAACTGCACTCTCATAATTTATAACCATCCAATATAAACTTAACACTTATCTCAGACACTAACCTGCTGGTATGGAATTCAGAATTTGCATCAAGAAGTTCCACTTCTTCATCTTCTTCCACAACATCCTCCAGTACTTCCCCCTCAACTAAGTCATCTTCATCCTTGAAAATATCAAGCAAGGTTTATCATACAGCTTTAATAAATCCACTTTAGCTACGTATATGGTGTAGGTGTTGACTAATAATAATAATAATAATAATAATACCAAGACTTTGTACTTAGCATACAGGGATGAACTCTGAAATTGAAAGTTCTAGTTTTTAATACTGCATACTTATATGTATTCCTTTATTTAAAAAGAGCCATGATTTGAAATATATACAATTTAATCTTTATTGAGTGTTGTTTACCAACATTACAAACATTTGCTAAATTGCTTAGGTCAACCTCAAAATTCATAAAATGTCAATTTTCTTCGGTGACTAACACGGGCACTAAACCTGCCTCAGTGTCTGTAATTATAAGACCAGCGGCCTTATAAATAGGTTCAAACTACGCTGTATGAAAAATATTGGTACACAGTGTATGTTCAATGACAAGGGAAAACTTATAACAATATCCATTTCAAATTTTATATTTCAGTACTGTACTAAAATTTTAAACAATTCATGTTACTTTATTCTATGACTTACATAGTACTGAGTTCTTGAGACAAGAAGGCTGACTCTGGTCCCACAGCCAGCAAATAGTTCTTCCGTTTGTGCCCTTGTGGTGAGCTCTACACCATTGATCTGGAATAGTATTTATCATAAATCATTATTGTTTGAGGAATAATGAGCGAGAATGTAAAAAAATTAGTTTTAGCGAAAAGTTTAAATCTATCAGAACACAATGAACTTTGTGAAGCAAGAGGCAAAAGCACCAAAAATATGGAAACTAATTAAAAAGATCAGTTTGCAGACATACAGTACAGGCAGCTGAAAAGATTAGTCAAGTCTCTACAGGAGTACTGTAAATAAATAAAAATAGAGATGCGATGTAAAATAAATGTATGCATGGTTAGATGAAGTTTTCTTGCAATATATTATTGTGAACGAAGTAAATACTAAAGCAATTACCTGTACAGTACTACAGTATCTTTACTTCAGTAGACACTCCAATCTTTGAGTGTAGCATAAAAATTATATAGTATATACAGTAGACCCTTGCCATTCTGGAATTTGCGATTTCAACGATTCACAGTACGGTAAGTAGATGGTGGCTAGCTTGCAAGACTTTTTCCACAGCACAATGAGTCACCCCCCTGCAGCATCTCATGTTGTACTCTCAAAACTTTAGTGTTTCTGTGTGAAAATGGCCCCTAAAAGACTGCCTAGTGTCTGTGCTAGTGATGCTAGTGGAGTGAGATGTAAAAGGCAGACGTCAGTGATGACCCTGACAAAGAAAGTTTTATTATCAGTCAAGTTAAAAGAGTGGATGAGTGCTGCCACGGCTAGTCAGTTGTTTGGTACAGGTATACAGTAGTGCACTAAGGTAGTATAAGTTGCTATTCACGGTTTTGCCAATTCGCGCCATTTCTTGGAACCAAACCCCCAAGAATGGCAAGGGTCTACTGTAATGTACAGTACTACAGATATTCCCCAATTTATGAAAAGTTTCAATTACAGAAAACTTTTTGTAAAATGATTTCTCATAAATTGAAGCATATTTTCCCTTACAAATTCCAATTCAAATTAAGAAAAAAAAGAATACAAGTCTAACAACACCAAAAAATGCTGCAAAACTTTTTTAATTAAAATTTTTGGCATACACAATGATTATAAGCAAATAATAATCATTTCCTCTTTACTCTCTACACATTTTTTGTGCATACTGTAATTATCATATGAAATTTAAGAATATAAAAATTTGTCTTTTATTTAATTTTCCACACATTACATAAAAATAAATGAGAAAAAACTGGTCAAACAAGCAACTGTTTTTGACCAAAAAAAAAAAATGTGCTGGTAGAGACAAGTCTACTTGATCCCAGTGAGTTTGTGTTGTAGGTTTATAGTGACAGTAGGAGAATGATGACACATTGAAAGCTTATTTGTAGACCAAAACACATTGCGAGTGTTAGAGAATAATGAGATAAGTAACCTTACTGGTATTAAAAAACCCTGCCCTTTTAATCTTAGTTTCATCATTATGGTGGAAAAATTATGGAAATGGCAATTATTTTTGTAACTTTGGGGTTTTTATTTGTAAATGAAAGCATGGGTCAATTTTTACCATAACTTATAATCATATTAAAACAATATATTGAATCATAACTCACCTGCAAAATCTGGTCTCCAATTCTGAGACGACCATCCTTGCTGGCTACTGTCCCTTGTTCAATCTGTGATACCAAAACCTCCGTCACCACACCCTTGTAGTCCTCAGCACACAAGCCTTCGTCCTCAGCTACTCCTACACCTTCATCCTGCTCGGCCATGTGAGTAGGTGGAGGTGCTGGGGCACTACTGTAGTAGAGGGTCAACCCCAACTTCTCCTCAGGTGATGTACGTTCCAAGATGATCTCCTAATAAAGGTGGGAGGAAGTATTACGTGCAACATTATCAGTTTCATGTCTTAAGAAAGTTTGGAGAGATTTCTTTCCAAAGCTATATGAAATTTTCTCACAGGGGATGGAGATGAGAGAACAACTAGTTACTGAGGCTATAGAGTATAGGAACTCCTGCTGAAGAGGACAGGAAACAATTACAGTTCAGTACTTCCAAATTTTAACAAAATCTTATGACAGACTTTTAGAAGATGCGGTGAAAAACATTGAACGTGTAATGAATAGATTCCGAGATGTTCAAACAGCTATGTGCAGGAATTAGTTACAGTCTCAATGCTGGTAAAAGAAAATCATCTCATGACAAATTACACAAGTAAACAAATTAGGAAAATAAGTAATATATAGAAATAAAGATGCTTGAAAATGCTTGGAACAGATGAGAGGCAACAAACTGAAGACGAAAAACAGACTTCTCGATAAAGAAGCAAAAATAATAAGAGACCTCATGAGACCCTAAAGGATGATAAACGCTGACGTTAAACTGGTAACACGCCCTTGTTATTGTAAGCTGGTCAATTAATCTGACAGACCAAGCAATGAACATTTCTGGGAAGCATCAGAAAACCAGAACTAGTACAGTATTTCTTAATAGAATTATGTGAAAATTTAATGGAGACAGGTACAAAGATGTATGTCCGACCATGGTATTAGTTTACCTGGTAATAAGACGAATTATTCTTTTTTTAAACAGTAGAGAACTGTGAGACTATGGGAGGCAAAAACGTGAGAGCAATGCTTAATTTGTGCAGTGTTGTGCAAAATATCTACCGCTTTGAAATAAGTAACAGGTGACTTATTTTGCACCATGGCTAAGCAAAATAAGTCCCACAACAAATATTTACCCAGATTTGGTTTCAATAAAGCTATTGCAGGGGCGGATCCAGGGGAGACGGGGTCCAGGGGGAATGGACCCCTTTTCATCAGAAAATTCCAATACTTTTTCTTTAATGCAGTAATGTACTCCGGCAATTTTGTATTACTATTGTCCTCAGAATATCTCCTAATATCAAGTGTATATGACTTAAAAATAGCCCCCCCCCTCCCCCCACTGGGTGGGCACAGTGCTCGCCCATGTTCCTCCACCCACAACTTCTTGGACCCCCCCTTTTGATATTCCTGGATCCGCCCCTGTATTGTTCTTTAATATCTTGACCTGAGCTTAGAGGGATAATATGCCCCTATGTGTTGTTTATAAACAGGTAGTATACGAGTCCCTACAAGCTTTGGTCGGCTCCTCTGCAGCATCTGTCCTTGGCCCACTTGGGTTACACTACTTCTTATTTTAAAAATTAAGCTCTGCATAAGAGAACAAGTGTCACTAGAAAAAAGAAAGTAGATGTAAGAAAAAACAAGAACATGAGAGGAACGTATATATATATACTAAAAAAAATACAAGAGATAAAATCAAGGAAGAAAGTAAAAATGAGAGCAAGAGTCAGAATAAGAAAGAGAGAAGGTAGGGCATGTAGACTTAGTTAAGAGGTGGAATGTAAAAGGAGACACACAAGGCGGGTGAGGTGAAGAGGGGGAGGTTGTGGGGACGAGTTCTCAGTTGCCCGACATAAAAGCTTCTTCTTTTCAACATTAAAGAGGAGAAAACTGAACGTCAAATTTGTGCAGGCAGCAAATCAACTGAATACACACGACTCCGACCTCAAAGGCAACTTTTACGTCCATAGAGGCCATGAAATACCGTCGGATGCCTTCAAACAGAATATCCTAAAATGACAAATATTATGATATTAGAGGGAATGCTATTCCTAAAAGGCGCGATGAATGACAAACACCGCACATGCCAACAAAGTGTAAACTGCTCTGAGATGGAGTGATAACACCATGACCTTCGAGTGTTAGTTAAAGCAGAGGAGCTGCCTTCACCAATTTTAGATTTCGGGTGTTTTTTTTTTTTTATAGAAAACTTCTCAGTGATTGTTGGCGGGGAACAGGCTGGTTAATCCTCTTATTATATTATTTTAGCTGTAGCTATGAGTGTTCCAAATGGGTAAAACTTTGTGACCTGTTATCCGTCGTGCCAATTTAATGACACGTACTTTTCAAACCTGACCACTGAATCAAAAGTGAAATGATTACGTTGTGTTTATATTAGTCTTTACTCCATTTCAAGGTATAACACAGCATATTACACTTCCGCCCAGAGGCTAAGTACTAATGTACATCGTCCCAATATGTAGCTAGCTTTACCTTACATATACAGTCACCTTAAACCCTCTCCCCACCCCCGCTAGGTGCCTCATTACCTGTCGTTAACTGTCTTGGTCGTGTATAAGGATTAAGGGCATCGTAAAAACCAGTTATGTGTCTATTAAACCGTGGCTCTGGTTACGCGTGAATGGTGCGCAAGGATGTAGTCCTCTCGTGAATTACTACATTGTTCTGTGCCTGCTGTACAGTCCTACCAACCGACCGTCTACCACCAAGGTGTCTGGTGTTATTGTATCTGCCTGAGTGACTAAAAAAGCGTGACTAAAGACGTTATCCCTACTTTCAGCAGCCAACGAATAAACGTATAACAAATGACGATGCCGCTTGCCAATAGCTTTGTGACAATCATATAACGTTTCAACAGACTCAGCAGCCAATGGTTGAGGGACATGACGTTATCGGCTGAGTACACAAATAAAGTTATCAGTCAAGGCCCAATGGTTGAGAAACATACAACGTTATTAATCAAAAACTAATGAATCACAAACACATGACTCATTCTGACAGCAATCAATGACTGAGGGAAGTCATGATGTCTCGGCTGTCAGTACCCAATGGATGAGTTGAAAGTCATTACATTAGATGTCAGCAGGCAATCGTTGAACGAGTGTTATGACGTTAATTTAGTATCAGTAGCCAACGAATTTACCCAAAACATTTGTCGTTATGCCAGCAGACAATGGTGGAACAAGATAAGTGGGCCAGTGAGATGTGTTCGAACTGTACATCTCAAAGTGCAGGGAAAAATGATCATACTACCGTTAAAAAATTCGCAGTCCCCTGAGGCTCTCTCGCACCCCCGGGAAAGATCACATTACGAGCTCTTCATAATGTTATGTGTAAATTTCATCATTACTACCTCTTTACTAATCTCTTTTATGGTGTGAGAAGTGACAAATCCTATTAAATGTGGTGGAAAAGCCTACCCAACATACAATATCAAATTACAGACAAAAAAAAAATATTATCATCTTAATCTATTTTATGTATTATAAAGTTTTTTTCTATTCTAATTAATGTGAAAGTCAACTATAATTTATCACCACGTGGGCTGTTTTATACGCCAGTCACCCCCCCGCGCGTCTCATGGTTAGCAAAAACAACGATAACAACACTCTGTATCATGATATATTTATACATAACAAATAACACAAATACAAGTATATAAATTTCACGAACTCGGTCTAAGGTGGAAGAAACTAAACTTTACTATATAGTACCAAATTGTCGATTGGGACCATCCGTACTTTAATTTAGAATATATTTTAAAACTTAATGGGCATCAGTCACCCTCAATGTATTGTCTCTAAAAAAAATCCAGAATCCGCCCTGCTGGTTTCCTTTTGTCTATATACATTGACGTGTATCGACAAAAGGGAACCAGTTTAGGTTTCCGGTACACACAGGCCGCGCCTACACCATAACTCCCGTACCCTGGAAAAAAAAAAACTCGGCAGTGCACCAGAGCTCAAAGGTTTATTCAGTAACCTGTTGCAGAAACATCGTGTTACATGTTTTATTATTTGTTTATATCTTTTACGGGTCATTCCGTGTAGTGCAAATAAGTTGTACTTCGTTGGCAATATTTTCAAATGAGAGAGAGAGAGAGAGAGCATATCCACAATCGTTTGAGTCTGGGAGAAACTGTTAAGAAATCGTAGGGAATTACAAAAATAAATTGCTATTTATAATAATGGTTTGAAGAAAAATTCCTTTCATTGTCTTCATTGTTATCGTATCACCTGTTCTTACATACAGCACACTGATGAAAAATATTCAAATCATATTCATTATCCCTCAGCGTGGGGCACAAACACGCCCAACAATGTGTGTATGAGCACGTTGTCTTGGCGAATCTTCTCACGTAACAATTCACCCTAAAAATAAAAGTAGGTGTAAAATTCAAAAGTGGTTATTTCATGCCTCCTTCAAGAATGCCTAACTGGATAATTCGGTGGAAAATTAAAGAGTTCACACAAGTGGGAGACATTCCCACGTAATCCACGACACATTCGCCACTCCTCGTCCACAGCACTAAAAACGCTCGAAAAATGCCATGCAGGAGAGCACAGCTGAAGCCTGAAGCCTCATTAGTAAGGTAAAGGAACTATTTAAAAATATATATATATAAACGTAATATATATATAAAGCTTAACTATAACGTACATACAAAGATAAACTCATTTCATTATTTGATAAAGTTTCATATAAAAGAATAATAATCACACAAAAATAATTCCATTATTTCTAGATATCCTGTAGAGTTTTAATGGGAGATCGATTTCTTGTATTTCATTAATTCTTAAGGACAGCGCGCCATATTTGCCCTTCAGCCAAAAATTGTCATTAAATTTGCAATCTCGCATATTGCCTTAAAGAATGATGAAGTACCAGCCCTTCCCCCCACGTCTCTTATTCTTCCCACTTCTTTCACTTGACTGCGCCTGACAGGTTACAAATTAATATATCGCAAGAAAGGTGTGGGTGGGGTAGTGATCTCCGACCTCCTGCCCCAACCACCGCCTCTCACGCTTCACTTGCCCTCATTATTTCTCTACTGGTCCACAATTCAACACTATTCTGCGTTTAATTTATCTTTCAACTCGTTTTCTTGTTTCGGTGTTTGAACGAGACTAGTGAAAAGATCATGAAATTTATGCTGAAATATTATATAAACTGCAGGTGAAGAGTGCCCAAAGCGCTGAAAATTTCAACGGTCGGTTTCACTCCTCCTACAATGACTATGATTGTCGCTAAAATTACCCACCTCATACACATCCACTGGTGATTCAATGACAGTTTTCTCTCGCTAAAAAATACGAGACCTATTATTTCCGATAGAAAATTGCAATGTGATTCGTGAAAAACTCGAGACTACAAGCGTAAAATGAGCGACGATACTTAGAGGTGTAGCTGCGTAACTCTGACAATATCCGATAGTAGTTACGTTGGAATTCTTTGCCAGACGCGCTTAAGGGGTGATTTCTCTGCCCAATTTCGGATTTATTTTTTGCTACCTATATCCATCTATTGTTTATTTTGAAGTTTAATTTGGTTCTAAAATATATTATACAGTACACTTGGACCATCATTGTGACAAATTAGTTTTTAATCAAATTTCAAGATAATGACGTTTTCTCTCAATTTACCAAATTAGAAAACGTACCTAGGCCTAACGGGTAGATTAAGATAAATTGTTAATGGGATACTGAAAATAGTTTTTGTACCCAGAGAAGCAAACGTAACCATTCCAATAACATACACTGATTAATAAAGAATCCTACACATCTTAGTGCCTCCAAGATCCCCAGTGGTGAGGTGCTGAAAAAAATACCGCCAAACGCCTCACAAGTACAGTGGGAATGTGTCAATAAATAAGAGTTTATATACTTTCTTTTACTATGCTATTCAATATAGCGTAAATCTAACCTTAAACTCTATATCTTATCACTGACCGATAAATAAACACTGCATAATGATCACTAATCCATTATAATATTCTAAAAAAAAAAAAATTATATATATATATATATATATATATATATATATATATATATATATATATATATATATATATATATATATATATTTGAAACAATAGGAAGGAACGATGGCGCATCTCTCCTTACTACACTCAAATAATAAACTTTTCAACGAGACGAAAAATTTGCAAACAATATACCATCAACCGCGGCCCAACCAGGGGGAAAACTACCTAATTATCGTAAAGTTGGACATATACTATATATATTTTTTTTTTTCACGGCGGGTGAGTGTAAGGCCATAGTCACCCCCAACAACAATAACTCGTTTTCTACACTTCATGACGATAGCGGGAACCACACCCGAATTTTCTTTTTTAAACCTGTCTGTCCGTACGAGCTGCGGTTTCTATTCAATAACTCGACAAAAACTTGGTGGATCTAAATGAAACTTGGTAGAATACTTCATGGTGTAAATATCTTGGACGAGTTTAATTATTAGTGTTTTATATGAATTGTTTGTGTAGTTAAGCCCGGTTAAGGGAGGAGGAGGAGGTGGTGTTGTTTGAGGGAGACGATGGAGGAGGAAGAGGTGTTTGTGGGAGGAGGAGGAAGAGGTGTTTGTGGGAGGAGGAGGAAGAGGTGGTTGTGGAGGAGGAGGAAGAGGTGTTTGTGGGAGGAGGAGAAAGAGGTGGTTGTGGAGGAGGAAAAGGTGTTTGTGGGAGGGGATGGAGGAGGAAGAGGTGTTTGTGGGAGGGAAAAAACGTACTTCTGGGACGGAGAAGAGGAAAGAGAAAGAGTAGGGGTGGAAAAGGCAATAATGAGGGAGATATATGATTGGACAGAGAGAGAAAGAGAGAGAGAGAGAGAGAGATATTATCCTACCAGCCTCTAAATATCCGGGCTTTGAATTGGATTTTCAAGGCTTAGTAAGTAAACAAAAATATCCCCAACAAACTGTGATACAGAAACAAAAAAGGCATCTGGCTCCCGCTTATGACGTAACAATGAACAGCCAATGGCATCAAATTCCCAGTAACCATGTCGACACCTGAAGAGTTACGTACAGTAAATGGTAAACAAGATAGGGGTTCACCACACACCGGCCACACCATCATGTAATGTGACCGCTCCCAGGACCACAGTGAACGGACGCCGCCACCACTAACAATGGTAAAAGTTAACCACCACAAACACATACCGCCGCCGTTCCGCAATCCGGAAATAATGGCAGCTAAGCAACCCATATTTCCAGGTCGCTTACTAGTAGAAGGAGGTATTGTTATTTTATTATTATTTTTTTCCTGCCTGCCTTTCTTGTTCTCCCTTCACACACACACACACTTTTTATAGTCTTGTTATTCTCGTATTTTTATTATTTCTTCCCTCTCTCACTCCTCCACCCATTAACACACAGAGGGTGGAGGAGGTCTCCCCCCCCCCATACACACCAATATTTTACCCTCCTTCCCTTCCTCCACCCACAAAGACAATGGGCGGCAGACTTTCTCTGGCTGAGGAAGAATGAATATTGATACAAAAGTTAGGCGGTGTGTGTGTGTGTGTGTGTGTGTGTGTGTGTGTGTGTGTGTGTGTCATGAAAGGATTAGGCGTGGGCAAGGTGTGGTGAAAGTATAGTAATGGGAGTTGGTGGAAGTACAGGGGGATGGTAATGGGTGTAAAATTAGGATTAAATATAGGAATGGGCGTGGGCGTGATGTGTACGGCCAACTGTCTTTAATCAGGTCATTCATGGGAGATTAAGATACTTCTAATTCCTCTAACTAATCACCAAAGCCCCTTTCTCCAACCTAATCACAAAGACCTGGACCTCAGTTCAGGAAAGGGAAGTCCACCACAACAGCGACAGCCCTGGCATGTGAAAACAGCCAGAGCCACAGCGACTGGTAGACAATGTAATCTAACTCTCCGGGATGTAGCGAAGGCATTTGACAAAGTCTGGCACGACGGTCTAAAATATAAGATCCTCCAACCCGGACTTCCCACCAACATTGAAAAGCTGCTTTGTAACTTTCTTGACGGCAGAAATGCCAGACTGAGGGTAGGACAACACAGGAAAGACCTTCCCACTCATGAACGGAGTCCCTCAGGGCAGCGTCCTCTCCCCCACCCTATATATTATCTACACAAGTGACACCCCGCCTCCCACTAGAATAGGTAACGAAGATATTATGTATGCAGATGACATCACTCAAATAACAACACATCAAGGAAAATCGCGAGCGTTACAGGTCGCCAACACCAGGCGGGAATTAGAAAGGGTAAATAATTACGAAAAACAATGGAAAATCCAAACCAGTCTCCCGAAATTCACAGTGACACCCTTATGCAGAAGGAAAACCCATCCATTAGTAACCAGTAATGCCCAGATAGAATACAAAAGCAGAGGCACCCTCCTGGGCCTGCATATATCCACGACAGGTTACTCCCATCATGTCCACAACAGGAAGGAAAAAGCAAGAAGAGAGCTGAGAAAACTATACCGCTTTAAAGCGCTTCCTGATAAAATAAAACTCCGCCTGGTGACATCATTTATCACACCGATATTAACTTACCCAGCAATACCTCTTCATACTATGAGCACCACTCAAATATTAAAATTACAGGTGGTCCAAAATGAAGCCCTAAGATTCGCCACAGGTGAAAGATACCCCTTCACCAGAACCACAGCCGAGTTACATAGACCTGAGAATAAAACCCATCAACCAGCAGCTGCACACCCTGGCCAGCAGAATCTGGCAAAAGATAGAACGACCAGAGCAAGAACTCCTTCAAAGACTCCCACCAGATAACGACAACAACCATACATGGTTCCCAAAAAGTTACCAAATCTCAAAAGGTCCATTACCACCCGATCTACACGGCCAGGCAATAGACAACCTCCCTAGACCAGCATCCGCCAGTAGGGTCGGCGGAATATGAAATAAGGCCCTTAAAACACCCATATATGGGACAGGGTAGGCTGTCTAGTGCCTGTACCGACAGAACATAACTAACTCATGACACAACCCTAACACACTATTAGCTTAGCTAGGCGGTCAGCCTGCCCTCTTTTACCTCCTCCTAAATTTCTTCAATTTCCTAACAATAACTTCCTTCCCCCACCTCTAATCTTCTTTCACCCTACTTTCTCTACACAAAAAAAAACTCAGCGAGATTGGTGTTGTATCATTGATTACGTGGAGGCATCCTGGGCAACCGCGAGGCTTGGCACAATTCATTCTTCCTCGTCATCGTACACACACACACACACACACACACACACACACACACACACACACGCTTTTACACACACACACCACACACACCAATTTCCTCAAATTCAGTATAGCCTGTGGGTTCATCTCTGAGCTCAAAAGGATTCGAAACCCCAAGAGGTGAACCCGGGTCATCCTACAATGACTGTGAGAGAGACAGGGAGAGGGGGGGGGGTGATGCACCTAGCTACAGACAGACAAACAGACAAACAGAACAATTGAGCATTCCCGGTAATTTCGCTCCAACAGTCTCCATCCAGAACTCGTAGTAACCGGAAGAGAAATTCAAAATCCGGAAGAGTATTCGGCTGAAGGGAGAGGGGAAGGGAAAGGGAAGGAGGCCAGTAATTTAATTTTCCTTTCCTTATTTATTTTTCACCTTATTTTAAATCGTCTTTTCACTTAATTTACTTATTTCCATCTTTATTCTTGATTATATCGACACTTGTTTGTGTTTTCCACGATTTTTTTTGTTTTACTTGTCGCTTGCTTCTTGTTTTTTATTTATCCCCTTTCTCCTTTATAATCATTTCTCTCACTTATTCCTCCCCTCATTAATTTTCTATGCGTACAGTCTCGTTCAAGATTCTTCGAAACAACAAAGCCCAACTATTAAATTAAGCAACGGGGAACTAAGTAACCAATCACCGATCACTTTTACATTTACTCATAATTTTTACTACGTACTATAGTAAACAAACGGCCTTGAGTTGCCAGCTGTCTCCAGTAGTGTTCGAAGAATCTTGAACGAGACTGTACCTTAATTTGTATTCTCGCCTATTACCCAATTTACTCTTGTTTCTTTTACCTCCCATTTACACTAAACTTTATATTTTCTTAACACACTACAAACTTAAACTAATCTAACATATCGTACAGTATATCTCCATTACTTGAACGAGGTCATATATCTTCATACACTTTATCATTAAATTTCAAGTCAATCCATCACCACAGTCTTTCTATCTCTATGTCTGTCATTTCAGCTATAATTACCTGCCATTGTCAATTCTTCCGTAACGAACTATTTTGTTTTTCACATTCGTTCCTTGCTGCCGGTTGGGTTAGCGTGTTTTTGTATCTATGATAATTTTGTCATTCGGGCTGTTTATAACTATGATAATTTGTCCCACTGGCTGTTATAACTGTATGGTAACTTGTCACAATGGCTGTTATACCTACGATAACTTGTCACTGGCTTTTATAACTACGATAACTTGTCACACCGGCTCGAACGTTCACTAGACACATAACAAAAGTAGGTCACAGTTTGAAGGTGAAACACAACACACCGGCGAACCACAAAACATAGTGGATGGATATATACACTAGAGATGGGTGTTATTCTGTTGACGATGCTTTGTTTTAACCTAATAATTACCACGCCTCTTAAAGTTGTGAACACGGCGCTATCTAACGTTCAAGAAGAAAGAGTAGTAATAATAATAATAAATAGAAATAATAATAATGATGATAACAATAATAAAATAATAATAATAATAATCGCTGTACAAGTGAGTTTTTATCCTAAACGAGTGAGTCGCTGTGACGTGACTTACACGAACGACTCTTTAAACGTTTTGCTTTTGTTCAGGGGAAACTTTTTTAAGCGTCGCTCCTAGACACAGAGTTTTGAAAAGGCTACATCAATGGAGAAACAAGAGAGAGAGAGAGAGAGACTCACCTCTATGTCAATCTCCTGCTCGAGGAACTGGGAGAGAGACTGCGGGAGGTCACCTGGGAAGATGTAGTCCCCGTCAGGTGAGTCCGAGTCGCTGCCCTCGCCTTCCCCGCCCACCCACTCGCCCGCACCCACCGCCCACTCACTCACGCCCATCAACGAGATCTGTGACGAGAGAAGAGACATAGTTATAATAAAATATACTACTAACGTTACTATTATTACTACTACTTATAATAATAATAATAATAATAATAATAATAATAATAATAATAATAATAATAATAATAAAACACACCTAACCTAATACCCAACAAAATCGAATTCTCTATATACTGGACCTAAATCCTGTTAACAACCTTTCAACAAAATGTCAACAATATCAGAACACGTAAAAAACTGAAAAACAAAATTGACAACAAACAATTTCATCACCAGTGACTTGTTGACCTTGATCTGACCTCTGACCTTCAAGCGGTTAATCCAGAATGGAATATTGAATTTAAAACCTGACTTTTTTTTTTACCACTGTATTATGACCTTCCAATAGATAATCAGGTTTAGAAACGTTTACAAACAGATGGCTATTTCAAGACAGACAGACAGACAGACAGGGAAACAGACAGAGACAGCAATGAAAAACCTGCAAGTGACTTACCTCCGTCTGTGTACCCGTTGTGACACTTGACCCCCCGTCACCCCGTCTCTCCTCCACCCTATCTTCCTTCTCTCCTTCATCACCTTCTTCCTCCTCCTCCTCCTTCCTTTCCTTCTTCACTTCTTCCTCGTGTTGGGTGGAGGAGTCACTAGCGGGCGTGGGCGTGGTGGAGGTGTGTGGGTGTGTAGGGGTGGAGGGTGTTGAGGTCTGCTGGGTGTTGTTGTTGTGAGGTCGACGCAACACCTGAACCATAATGGGCTCAGCTGCCTCCTGGAACACCTTGACTGCCTCCGTGTGGCTTAGACCGCTCACGTCCTGCCCGTTCACCTGTAATGATAATAATAATACAATCATAGTATATCAACAATAATAATACTACTACTACTACTATTAATAGTATAGTCCTTGCCCTCAACACACCTGCCTTGAACACACCTGCCCTCAACACACCTGCCTTGAACACACCTGCCCTCAACACACCTGCCTTGAACACACCTGCCCTCAACACACCTGCCTTGAACACACCTGCCCTCAACACACCTGCCTTGAACACACCTGGGATAGTACAGTAGGTGAGATGGGAGAGGGTGGGATGGAGGAGATCGATCTATCGCTTTATAAAATGTGAAGTTACCGTATCATGATATCGGCTGTAAGTTTTGTATTATTCACGTCTGGATGAAGAACATACGTATATTATTCGTTAAATCCGTTAAAACGGTTAAAACCGTTGAAACCGTTAAAACTGTTGAAACTTGAAAACCTCACACACTCCACATGACACTTCCACTATCCACCTGACACCACATTACACCTCTCACACACCTCGCTTATACGAAAAATGGTGTAACTCATAAGACTGATAAGAGACCGAGAAAACCCCAAAAGACTGACACCAACAAAAGACAGACGAGACCAAAAAAAAATACCGACAAAAGTCTGACAAAACTAACAAAATACAGACAAAAGTCCAACAAAAGTCTGACAAAATTAACAAAATACCGACAAAAGTCCAACAAAAGTCCGACAAAACAACAAAATACCGACAAAAGTCCAACAAAAGTCCAACACAAAAAAAAATACCGACAAAAGACCAACAAAACTAACAAAATACCGACAAAAGTCCAACAAAACTAACAAAATACCGACAAAAGTCCAACAAAAGTCCGACACAACTAACAAAATACCGACAAAAGTCCAACAAAAGTCCGACACAACAGACGGAAAAAAAGAAGAAAATACTAAGACAGGAAAAGAGAAAAAGAAGAAGAAAAAGGTGAACACTGTCTTACCGCCACTGAACCTTCAAGACCCACAACTACTGTCAGCGCTTGTCACCACCACTGACAGCTACACGAACACCTACCTGTCTCCCCCCCCCACCCTTCCTCCTCCTTCTCCACCAGACCCCTACTTCCTCCCCCTCACCCCCTTCCTCCGCCTCTGTTACACTCCTTCTCTTGCCTCCTATATTCCTTCTCCTTCTTCGTCGATCCCTTCCTTCCTGTTCCTTCTCTCATCTTCCCTCCCTCGCGCGCGTCCTTCCTTCCTTCCTTCCTTCCTTTCTCTTCCTCATTTCTCTCTTCCTTCCTTTCCTCCCCACCCTCCCACCCTTTCACCCCATCCTCGTGTACAAACATACACTATACACACACGTACACCATACAAAACCATACACAAACACACACACGTACACTATACACACACGTACACCATACAAAACCATACACAAACACACACACGTACACTATACACACACGTACACCATACAAAACCATACACAAACACACACACGTACACTATACACACACGTACACCATACAAAACCATACACAAACACACACACGTACACTATACACACGTACACCATACATAGACGTACAATATACACACGTACACTATACCTACACACGTACACGAACCCATCCATCAACCCACAGGCCTAATTCCGTCTTCAGGGGGAAAAATATTACCTTACTATGCTTTCAGAATTTATCTATGCGCCATACCTAATAAGAACGAATTTAATGCGTTCTTTTATCTCCATCTCGATTAAAATGACAAAAAAAAACACCTTAGAGAATATTAAGTCCTGGGTTAGTAAATTAGTTATATATATAAAAAGAATATCGAATAATGTCTTGTGTAAACCCTTTGCCAGAGTTACCCCTATAAACCACAGAAAACGGGGGCACAGAGAGGGGAACTATCCTAATGGTCACTTACACTGAACTTTGATTCTTTACACTACACTTGTCCTTCGTCATATGTTTTACCTAGTAACAATAGGAGGTTGGGGGACAATTTAACACACACACACACACACACACACACACACACACACACACACACACACACACACACACACACACACACACACACACAATAATACACACACACACACACACACACACACACACACACACACACACACACACACACACACACACACACACACACACACACACACACACACACACACACACACACACACACACACACACACACACACACACACACACACACACACACACACACACACACACACACACACACACACACACACACACACACACACACACACACACACACACACACACACACACACACACACACACACACACACACACACACACACACACACACACACACACACACACACACACACACACACACACACACACACACACACACACACACACACACACACACACACACACACACACACACACACACACACACACACACACACACACACACACACACACACACACACACACACACACACACACACACACACTAGATTAACGTAAAAAAATAATGCTAAAATAAATATAGAGCCGAGTCGTACTGGCCAATTAGAGCCTAACAGGGGTCGTGTGTCTCTTGTTAAACACGAGGGTGAGGGGGCAGGAACAAGGCCTTCTGATTGGTGACCTCGATATACCAATAGGGAGGCTGAGCTAACAGAAGAGATTTATATGTGTGTGTGTGTGTGTGTTGAAATTGGAGGAAATGAAGGCGGAGAGGGGGGAGGGGAGTGGAGTGGAGAAAGAGGAGGACGGAGAAGAGGGTTAATAAGAGGAAGGGGAGAGAGAGAAGGCGTAGAGAGGAGGAAGGGAAGAGGAGGAGGTAGGGAAGAGGAGGAGAAGGAGGAAGGGAAGAGGAGGAGGAGGGCCGAGGAAAAACTACAGGTAGGCTCACGATACGAGTCTTTAAATTTGGCTTTTGCTGCAGCTACGCCCACGTCCTTACGCCCACCCTCTCATGATCACGCCCACCCTCAGACGATCACGCCCGCCCTCTAAAGATCACGCCCACCTTCTAAAGATCACATCCATCACGCCCACCATCTCAAGATCACGCCCACCCTCTAATGATCACACCCGCCCTCTTAAGATCACACCCGCCCTCTTAAAGATCACGCCCATCATACCCGCCCTCTTAAGATCACGCCCATCACATCCGCCCTCTTAAGATCACACCCATAACTCCCGCCCGCTTAAGAACTACGCCTACCCTCTAAATATCACGCCCACCCTCTCAATATCACCCCTGCCCTGTAAGGATCACGCCCACGCCTACGCCCGTCACGGCTAAGCCTCTACAATCAGGGTGGTGTTCCCCTCCGTCACTCTCTGGGGTGTGAGGCTACGGCTACCCTTCACAGCGAACACTGACCTACCTACCTACCTACCCATCTACCTACTTACCCACCTACCTTCCTACCTCCCCTATCCATCTACCTACCTACCCATCTACCTCACCTACCTACCTACCTACCTACCTACCTATCTACCTACCTACCTACCCTACCCATCTACCTCCCCTACCCACCTACCTACCTACCCATCTACCTACCCTACCCATCTACCTCCCCTATCCATCTACCTACCTACCTACCTACCTGCCTACCCCTTATCCCCCTACCTACCCTTCAAGGAACACGTCAACACCTAAATAAAACTCCTCCTGGTGACATCATTTATCACACCGATATTAACTTACCCAGTAGTACCTCTTCATACTATGAGCACCACTCAAATATTAAAATTACAGGTGGTCCAAAATGAAGCCCTAAGATTCGTCACAGGTGAAAGATACCCCTTCACCAGAACCACAGCCGAGTTACATAGAGACCTGAGAATAAAACCCATCAACCAGCAGCTGCACACCCTGGCCAGCAGAATCTGGCAAAAGATAGAACGACCAGAGCAAGAACTCCTTCAAAGACTCCCACCAGATAACGACAACAACCATACATGGTTCCCAAAAAGTTACCAAATCTCAAAAGGTCCATTACCACCCGATCTACACGGCCAGGCAATAGACAACCTCCCTAGACCAGCATCCGCCAGTAGGGTCGGCGGAATATGAAATAAGGCCCTTAAAACACCCATATATGGGACAGGGTAGGCTGTCTAGTGCCTGTACCGACAGAACATAACTAACTCATGACACAACCCTAACACACTATTAGCTTAGCTAGGCGGTCAGCCTGCCCTCTTTTACCTCCTCCTAAATTTCTTCAATTTCCTAACAATAACTTCCTTCCCCCACCTCTAATCTTCTTTCACCCTACTTTCTCTTTCTCTATAAAAAAAAACCTATCCTACCGATATACCTCCCTCATACACCAAATTACCCCCCCCACCCCCTCTCCTTAACATCTATACAGTCAAAAATTATCATCACTAAGTAAAAAAAACTTCCATTAATAAAATTCTTAAAACTTTTACAAAAATAAACACCGCGTGGATCAAGACGATGGATGCTCAAGTGATTGTTTACCCCTGGAGTGATGGTGAGGTTGGGGCGTCCGTCCGTCCGTCCTCTATGGTGAACCTGGGTCCCTGAGGCCGCCCCATCCGTCATCGGTAATTGGCCAGTTTCACGGGTTGTCAATAAGGCGTGTTTCCTCTCTTGGCTGCCGGGACTATGAGTCTTACTGGGTGTGCGGAACTAATGCATTGTTCTAATGAAGGGCGACCAACCACCCTCCCTCCCCCTCCCTCCCTCCTCCTCCACCTCCTCCTCGAGTCTTATCCCTATTAAGGTTATTTCTGGGTTTGTGTGTGTGTGTGTGTGTGTGTGTGTGTGTGTTGTTATAATCACTTCTTCCCTTTTATTCTCCTCTTCCATGTCTTCTTCCTCCTCTCTTTCACTCTCCTTCTCCTCTTCCTTCTTCCCAACAGTGATGAAGTTTCTGTACATCATTCAATCTCAAATATGAAAGAAATCACGTGTCGTCATATTATTCAAGGCTCGTGTATGTATGTATGTATGTATGTATGTATGTATGTATGTATGTATGTATGTATGTATGTATGTATAAGCTAATATAAACACAGCCAAGGAGCAACAGTGTAATGTACGCACGTTATGTACTGCTCTCTGTTCACCATCACCACCATACCTCCTCCAACACTACCCTCCATAATCACTATCACCACCATCACACCTCCTACACCATCACCACTTCCACCCCCACCACCACCATTACCCTCCATCACCCCCACCACCACCATCACTCCACCACTACACCTCTTAAATATTTCACTTTTCTGACTTCCATTTATTGCCTCTTTATATTCTATCGTTCTTCATTCTTATGCATTATTCATTTCTTTCTGTTTTTGCTATTCGTAGATCTCTCTCTCTCTCTCTCTCTCTCTCTCTCTCTCTCTCTCTCTCTCTCTCTCTCTCTCTCTCTCTCTCTCATACCTTGCATTGCTTATTTTTCTTCCTCTCGAATCCCTACACCACAACACAACCCTTACACCAACAACACAACCCCCTACACCAACAACACAACCCCTACACCCACAACACAACCCTTACACCAACAACACAACCCCTACACCCACAACACAACCCCCTACACCCACAACACAACCCCTACACCCACAACACAACCCCTACACCAACAACACAACCCCTACACCCACAACACAACCCCTACACCCACAACACAGCCCTTGCACCAACAACACAACCCCTACACCAACAACACAACCCCTACACCCACAACACAACCCCTACACCCACAACACAACCCCTACACCCACAACACAACCTCTACACCCACAACACAACCCTTGCACCAACAACAACCCCTACCAACAACACGCCCCTGCACCCACAACACAACCCTTACCCAACAACACAACCCTACACCAACAACACAACCCCACCCACAACACAACCCCTACACCCACACACAACCCCTACACCCACAACACAACCCCTACACCCACAACACAACCCCTACACCAACAACACAACCCCCTACACCCACAACACAACCCTTACACCAACAACACAACCCCTACACCCACAACACAACCCCTACACCCACAACACAACCCCTACACCCACAACACAACCCCACACCCACAACACAACCCCTACACCCACAACACAACCCCCTACACCAACAACACAACCCTACACCCACAACACAACCCTACACCAACACAACCCCTACACCAACAACACAACCCCTACACCCACAACACAACCCCTACACCCACAACACAACCCCTACACCCACAACACAACCCCTACACCCACAACACAACCCCCTACACCCACAACACAACCCCCTACACCCACAACACAACCCCCACACCCACAACACAACCCCTACACCCACAGCACAACCCTGCACCCACACACAACCCCTACACCCACAACCAGCCCCTACACCCACACACAACCCCTACACCCACACGCAGCCCCTACACCCATGACACAACCCTTACACCAACAACACAACCCTACACCCACAACACAACCCCTACACCCACAACACAACCCCTACACCCACAGCACAACCCCTACACCCACAACACAGACCCTTACACCAACAACACAACCCCCTACACCCACAACACAGCCCCTACACCCACAACACAACCCCTTACACCCACAACACAACCCCTGCTCCCACAACACAACCCCTACACCCACAACACACCCCTACACCCACAACACAACCTCTACACCCACAGCACAATCCTACACCCACAACACAGTCCCTACACCCACAACACAACCCCTACACCCACAACACAACCCCTTACACCAACAACACAACCCCCACCCACAACACAACCCCTACACCCACAACACAATCCCTACACCCACAACACAATCCCACCCACAACACAACCCCTACACCCACAACACAGCCCCTACACCCACAACACAATCCCTACACCCACAACACAACCCCTACACCCACAACACAACCCCTACACCCACAACACAACCCCTACACCAACGCAACCCCTACACCCACAACACAATCCCTACACCCACAACACAACCCCCTACACCCACAACACAAGCCCCTACACCCACAACACAACCCCTACACCCACAACACAATCCCTACACCCACAACACAACCCCTACACCCACAACACAACCCCTACACCCACAACACCCCTTACAACCACCCTTGTTTAACCCCTCCACCCCTTCCGGACATCCGCACAAAAAGCACATGATAAATCTCCTTGATAGGTTAGTGCGCGAAATCCCTTCTTTTGTTCTCGCTTCAGAAATATCAATGTAGGGCGAGGTCACACTGCCTCTGTAGGGTCATGAAGGTGCTATACCACGCCAGTGTCTTAAGGTCCACGACAGCGGTGAGAGAAGATGAGGATGGTCGACCGTCTAGTCTCAAGAGGGCCAAAATGCCCTCTTTGACTGGCCGCCTGGCAATAAATCGCCCAACTTGCAGGATAAAGATGACTAACACGCCCCCAGATCTCTTTGATCACAACAATTGCTCTCTCTCCCCTCTCCCTCCCCCCTCCTCCATGCCTCTAAATGCTCAAGAGATTCGTTCTTGAACACTTCTTCCAAGCGGCGTCAGACGAGCGTATCTCGTGACTATCTCTCTCTTGTCTCCTGCCAATCTCTCCATCCCCAGCAAAACGACTAGTCCCCCCTTCACACACAGTCTTTACATGGATGCTGAGACGTGAGGCGCTGGGTATCAGTGGGACCAGGAGCTAAATCTCTAACATTCGTAGCGGGTTAAATATTTTTACATCTCTGAGTGTCTAGAATGGCCATCACACCAGCTGAGACACCTCCCTTCACCCTACCCCTCAGACGGCTAGCAGGGCGTAATCTTAGACAAGAGACATCTCACGCATGTTTACCGATTGTTCCCCAGGATTTGCGAGACATAGCAGCCGGGTGGTGGTTGGTGAGGAGAGGTGGGTGGTGGTCGGGAGGAGGTGGGGAGGGTTGGGGTGGAGGAGGAGGGAGAGGAGAGAGCTATGAGGACCTCCACCCTCTCATTCTATTCCCTTGGTCGTCTATCGCAGCTGCTACCATAGTAAATTCGCAGGTGTTTCATTGTGTTGGTCTCATAATTCGCAAGTGTTTCATTGTGTTGGTCTCATATTCATGAGTGTTTCATTGTGTTGGTCTCATAATTCGCGAGTGTTTCATTGTGTTGGTCTCATAATTCGCGAGTGTTTCATTGTGTCGGCGTGAATCAACACATAACAGGAGTCTTAGAACATAATAACCCTTCAGACACTGCAGGAACTAGAGGCACGTCAGGCGTCGCCAGTGAGGCATTAGTCATCGCCAGGCATTCCCTAACACTAACCACACAAAACCTACGACCATAAAACACATTTCCTTACTTTATTTATTCAAACGTAAACAGATACGCCTCAAGGACATCGTATGTCAATAAGTCACAGCAGACGAACCTTCGCCCACCCCCCACCCCTTCTGCGAGCGTTCGATAAAGTTTCAGATAATATTTTTTGTCGTCGTGCTAACAAGTACAGGGGTTGTCCATAAATGATTACCCTGACTAAAACATATGAGCATACTGTTTTTAGGACACCCTGTATTTTAGAGAGGCCTTCCTCCATCTGTCCCACACAGAAACATAAACAGGCCACACTGATTGGAAGAAGAAATTAAAGTGGTCATTAGTGATTCGAATCCTTTTTCAATGTATTCCAATCCTCTTCTCTCTCCTTCGTTTTCAATTTATCTCTCTTATTTTCTCCCATTTCCTTCCCTTTATGCTTTTCTTTTCTCCTCCCATACACAATACTCTCCCACTCTCTCCTCTCACACACAATATCTCTCCCACTCTCCTCTCACACACACATATCTCTCCACTCTCCTCTCACACACATACCTCCCACTCTCTCCTCTCACACACAAATTCTCCCCACTCTCTCCCTCTCACACAATATCTTCACTCTCCCTCTCACACAATACCTCCCACTCTCCTCTCACACACAAATCTCCCCACTCTCCTCTCACACACACATCTTCTTCCACTCTCTCCTCTCACACAATACCTCTCCCACCTACCTTTCCCTCTCTTCCCTCTTGCGTTAAATACTAAACTGTGTTGATTGGTGACCTTCTGTGAATATGAGGTGGGGGAGAGGGGAGGGAAGTGGAAGGAGGGGAAAGGATGGGGAGGGGGAATGAAGGAGAGAAGTAAAAGGTAAAATTAGGGGAGAGGGAGGAGAGCAGAGGTGTAGAAGAAGGGAGGAGGGAAAAATGTGTGGAGGGAGATGATGGGAGGGCAGATGAAGGAGAGGGGGGTGAAGGGAGGAAGAGAGAGGAAGGGAGGGCGGGAGATAGAAGGAGGATGGGAGTAGGAAGGGGCAGGAATGTAAAACAGGAGGGAAGGAAAGAGGTGTATTGGTGGGAGAGGGTTAAGGGGAGGGATAGGGTGTGGGGGGGTGGGGGTGGGGTGTGGGGTGGGGTGTGTGTGGGGGGTGGGGGGTGTGTGGGGTGGGTGGAGGTGGGGGGTGGGGGTGGGGTGGTGGGTAGGGGGTGGGGGTGTGGATAGGGTGGGGGTGTGGTGGGGTGGTGGGTAGGAGGGTGGGGGTGGGGTGGGGTGGGGATGGTGGTGAGGGTGTCATCATGCACCAGGTACGAGAGATATATCATTAAAAACCAGTTATCAGCGTCCTTGTGTGTTTGATTTTACAATATCTTACAATAACAACAACAAAATCCTTCATATCGTATCATGAACCGACGCAGTAACTTACGATGATGCAACGACCCAGAGACGATACTACGATACCTTAACACTTCTCTCACCTTTGAAACGACAACACCTGGACAAGCGTAATGAGGATCCCGCCACTCCTAACCTAACATTAACCTAACCTAACCTAACCTAACATTAACCTAACCTAACATTAACCTAACCTGACATTAATCTAACCTAACATAACATTAACCTAACCTAACATTAACCTAACCTAACATTAATCTAACCTAACATTAACCTAACCTAACATTAACCTAACCTAACATTAACCTAACCTAACATTAACCTAACCTAACATTAACCTAACCTAACCTAACATTAACCTAACCTAACATTAACCTAACCTAACATTAACCTAACCTAACATTAACCTAACCTAACATTAACCTAACCTAACATTAACCTAACATTAATCTAACCTAACATTAACCTAACCTAACATTAACCTAACCTAATGTCTCCTCAAATACGGGAAATTTGGACGTTAATTTTCGGATACAGTGTGTGTGTGTGTGTGTGTGTGTGTGTGTGTGTGTGTGTGCGCGTTAGCTAGACCCACCAAGGACCCTCATTAGGTCAATCAATATTCATATCTTTAGCGTCTTGTTCGACAGGTCAATAAATATTCACATTCATATAATTCTCCTCTATAATCCTCACAAAACTCAAACTAAACCACCTATAACAAAATGATAACTGACCCTAATTATACAACACAACAAAAACATAACGGAACACACACACTACATTAATTTCAAGTTATTACAAACATAATTCCATTTTTCTATAACACTTTAATGGGTAACTTCCTAAACCACATGTACCGTGACCTCTTAAGACTATCGTTAGTTAACTTTACGACGGTGGCAAGTACCGAGAGAGAGGGGGGCATGGAGACACACCATCTGTGGACCGACTCTCACTATCTCACCTAGAGGTATTTCCGTATTTCCATCTCTCTCTCTCAACAGTGTGGCCATATTATCTCTCGTTAGATTTTATTTCTATACTATTTCTAACAGGAGCAAAGCAGCAATCTCTCAACAGAACGCTACAATCTCTCAACGAGGAACCCAGCTATCTCTCAACGAGGAACGCTACTATCTCTCAACAGAACACAGCTATCTCTCAACAGGAACACAGCTATCTCCAACAGGAACACAGCTATCTCTCAACAGGAACACAGCTATCTCTCAACAGGAACACAGCTATCTCTCCATAGGAACGCAACAATCTCTCAACGGGAACAACAATCTCTCAAGCAGGAACGCAGCTAACGTATTTACAACGTATGAATGTGTGAATGTAAAGAATAATGTATGGTGTATGACGTGTATAAGCCAAGTGTATGATAGGTGTGTATGAAAGAGAGCGAATGATATACTGACGTGTATGAGCTAAGTGTATAGGTATAATAAATGGTGTATGAGCCCGGTGTATGACGTGTGAGTGTGTATGATAGCAAGACATTAATAAGGATGGAGTGGAAAGTATGCGACAGAATACATAAATATATTGATGTTTAATTCATATATACACACACGGTAATGGCTCTCTCTCTCTCTCTCTCTCTCTCTCTCTCTCTCTCTCTCTCTCTCTCTCTCTCTCTCTCTCTCTCTCTCTCTCTCTCTCTCTCTCTCTCTCTCTCTCCTTCCTCCTCCTTACCTCCCTACTTTCCTCTCCCCCTCCCCCTACCCCTCCTTTCCCCTTCTCCCTCCCCTCCCCCCAGATACATATCACAGAGCCATAATGCCCACACGACCGGGTGACTGGGCGACGTCCATACTGGGAATTGCAAAGTCACTGGCCGACACTATCTCCAGGACGACCGCCTTCTGTGTTCATCCTGGGACTTGTAACTCGCGGTGTTCCTCTCTCTTATCTTGTAGTGCCGCTGATAAGGTGGGGTGGGGTGGGGTGAGAAGAGAGAGAGAGAGAGAGAGAGAGAGAGAGAGAGAGAGAGAGAGAGAAGAGAGAGAAGAGAGAGAGAGAGAGCAATATATCCAGCCTCCATAGTGAAAAAAAATCTAAAATATATATCTTCCCTCTTCGTTATATTTTCTTATTCATTATTATTTTCGTTTTCTCATCTTTCTCCTTTCGCTCTTCTTCCCTTCTTTTCTTCTCTCCCCCTCTTCCTATTCTGTTGGTTCTCCCCTCCTCCTTCTTCTTCTCCTATTATCTCTATCTCTTTTTCTTGTTTTTCCTTTTCAATCTCTCTCTCTCTCTCTCTTTCATTATTTCATCTCCCTCCCTCTCTCCCTCCTCTCTCTCTCTCTCTCCCTCCCTACTCCTTCTTTTTGTCTCTACTAATCAACCCAACTCTTACTCTCTCCCTCCTCTTTTCCCTCTCCTTCCCTCTCTGTTAATCCTCCCCACTCCTGAAGTAAGGCAGTACTGTTCATTTATCTCGACCGATCAGGAAAAAATAGAAATGACAGTTGCTACCTTCAGGCTATGTTAAGCTAAGCACCAGACTATGTTGCTGCACCTGGCTATGTTAAGCTGCACCTGACTATGTTAAGCTGCACCTGGCTATGTCAAGCTGTACCTGGCTATGTTAGCTGCACCTGACTATGTTAAGCTGCACCTGGCTATGTCAAGCTTGTACCCTGGCTATGTTAAGCTGCCTGACTATGTTAAGCTGCACCTGGCTATTCGTTGCACCCTAGCTGTTAAGCTGCCCTGACTATGTTAGCTAAGCACCAGGCTATGCTAGCTAAGTACAGGTTATGCTAGCTGCACCAGGCTGTGTAGCTGCCAGACTATGTTAAGCTGCACCAGACTATGTTAGCTAAGCACCTGACAATGTTAAGCTAAGCACCTGACAATGTTAAGCTAAGCACCTGACTATGTTAAGCTGCACTTGACTACTGCATGTTAAGCTAAGCACCTGACTAAGTTAAGCTAAGTACTTGACTATGTTAAGCTGCACCTGACTATGTTAAGCTGCACCTGACTATGTCAAGCTGCCTGACTATGTAAGCTGCCTGACTATGTTAAGCTGCACCTGACTATGTTAAGCTGCACCTGACTATGTTAAGCTGCACCTGACTATGTCAAGCTAAGCACCTGACTATGTTAAGCTGCACCTGACTATGTTAAGCTGCACCTGACTATGTCAAGCTAAGCACCTGACTATGTTAAGCTGCACCAGACTATGTTAAGCTGCACCTGACTATGTTAAGCTAAGCACCTGACTATGTTAAGTTAAACCTGACTATGTTAAGCTGCACCAGACTATGTTAAGCTGCACCTGACTACTGCATGTTAAGCTGCAGACTATGTTAAGCTACGAGACTATGTTAAGCTACTGACTACTGCATGTTAAGCTGCAGACTATGTTAAGCTGCCAGACTATGTTAAGCTGCAGACTATGTTAAGCTGCACCAGACTATGTTAAGCTGCACCTGACTATGTTAAGCTGCCTGACTACTGCGTATTAGCTGCACCTGACTATGTTAGCTGCACCAGACTATGTTAAGCTGCACATGACTATGTTAAGCTGCACCTGACTACTGCATGTTAAGCTAAGCACCTGACTATGTTAAGTTAAGCATCAGGTCGCCTAATACACAAGCCAAATATCACAGAGTCATGATGTATGCGAGTACTTCCTTCAGGGATAAACCTGACTGGTGTGGGCCTGACCTCTCACATGAACCAGTTTGGCACACACACACACACACACACACACACACACACACACACACACACACACACACACACACACACACCACACACATACCACACACATACATCACACACATACACCACACACACACACCCCACACACACACACACACACACACACACACACACACCACACACACACACACACACACACACACACACACACACACACACACACACACACACACACACACACACACACCACACACACCACACACACACACCACACACACATACACCACACACACACCACACACACACACCACACATACACCCACACACACACACACACACCACTTTGATATTGGCGAGGTGTTTTGGACCTGCCATAAAACTAGATTGGGTAAGGGGGTGTGTGGGGGGGTGTGTGGGTGAGGTAAGGGGGTGTGTGGGGGAATAGGTGTGTGTTGAGATAAGGTGTGGGGGTAGAGGTGTGTGGGGAAATAGGGTGTGTTGAAGTGGGGGTGTGTTGGGTACAGGGGGGTGTGTGTGGGGATAGGGGGTGTGTGGGGTAAGGAGGTGTGTGGGGGAATGGGGGGTGTGTGGGGGAGCAAGGGGTATGTGAGGCTTGTGAGGGCCCTTGTAGGTTTGACCGCCATGAAACTAGATTGGAGAGAGAGAGAGAGAGAGAGAGAGAGAGAGAGAGAGACTACATTGCAGAAATTCCTCCCGGTGACCACTCAGGGAAAAAAAACAACTGCCTGTGATTGGTGAAGTGTCAAACATACAGGTCATTGATAGGTTGCAGGGGTACATGACCCGACCAATCACGACAGAAATAGACATTTAGATTAGCCAATAAGAAGATCACAGGTGCATATATAAACTACCCACCAATCAGAAAACGTCCCCACAATGTCATTAAGGTCTAACTACTTCACAGATCTATTAAAAGTCTAAAATATAATACAATTACTAACTTGAAAATGATTATACAAACATATTCACTCAAAATCAACTTACAACTTTAATCCCAATACTATAGACGTTCCTTATAGTTCCCTTAAAGTATATGATGAAATAGTGATTAGTTCTATTATTAGTAGTTGGAGTAGTACCTCTCTCTCTCTCTCTCTCTCTCTCTCTCTCTCTCTCCAACTACACACCAAAAAAATGTTCAAGGTATTTTTTTATTTTCTTTTGTGGATTTGGGTAAAATTTTTAGGTACGTATTCTTTTAAGAGGATCAACACGACAAACACACACACACACACACACACACACACACACACACACACACACACACACACACACACACACACACACACGATTACCATTCTTCAAAATTTTTGAGAGAGAGAGAGAGAGAGAGAGAGAGAGCCTGGCTAGCATATGCAAATTACAAGCGTCTAAGATGGATGACCATAACCCACACATTCCCCACACGGACGTCTTGCCCAGGAGGAGGAGGAGAATGTACCGTAAATGCAAAAAGATACATAACCTTTTCTTCTCTCTCTTCCATCATCTTTCATCATCACTATCATCATCATCACTATCATCATCATCATCATCATATCTTGTTTTCTTTCTCCTGCACCTCCTCCTTACATTCTCCATTCTCCTCCTCCTTCTTCTCTTCCTTCTATTACTCTTCCTTCTTCTTCCTCCAGGACTAAGGAACACCTGAATAATATTACAACTACTACTACTACTACTACTACTACAGCCTCCCCCAATAGCCACACCTTCGCCACCATTTATTTACCTTAATATTAAATATCCTAATACATAAGCAACTATCCTATCTGTGTTAAATTAGTTGAGCCGCAGATCCATGCGGCATTCGGTGACTGTAGCCTCATAGTCGATATCTGCAGCAGTTGACGGAGTAGGGGCAGAAGCTCTCGTTCCCCTGAGGCAGAGCAAAGCCGACCGAAGGAGAGAGAAGGACAGGCGACATCTCATCCAGGCTGTGACATAACTTCTGGGCTGCTGCTTCTGTTCGGAGATCAGCTCCGCGAGTCTGGCGTAGAAACCTCTTGCACTTGGGCCCATCCCACCAGAGGTTGTGAACACTAGAGGAGTGAAGCTGCCTTGATCAACATTTTGAATTCTCTCCCCATATGCCCTTCTCTTGTCGTTCTCGTTCCTCCTATGCGCAGCATCGAGAGCTAGGTTACGGTGACAAACGGCCATGGGATCAAAAATCCTGATGTCGAAGAAAGCTCGCTGTCCCCGCGTCCAGAATCCTCGAGCACTGACGTCCACACGGGCTTCGTTAGATGTGTTTGAAGTCCTGTGTTGGAGGATCTCGCCATCCAGTGGAAGGAGGGTCGGTTCTACCATGACGTCCCGGCAGGTTTCCTTCAACATATTTGCTGTGAGATCCCTTACCTCGTCATGCCTCATGCATATGAAGCCCCCCTTCTTGCAAACCATGGCGTGATCGCCATCATAGGAATAGCCACACACGCATTGGGAGGGCAAACCATCTACTGGCCAACCGTACCTTAGAGCAATGGCATCTGTAAATTCTTGTTTGTTAAGGCTGAAACCATTTGCCCTTATCGGTAACGTAGTTAACCAGTTCGAGGCGCCCACCTCCTGCGCTATAGCTACTTTTTTTGTCAAATTCTTCTGAACCTGCAGCAATAGTTGCTGCAACATGTCATTTTTGGCAGTGCTGCCGATCTGTTGTAATGGATCTACGGATCTTATTAACTTCGCTGGTGTCCACTTCCCCTGTTGCATTCTGGGCTATTATGTGGTCAGTGAGGGCTGCCGTGAGCTTAAGTGAATTTTGATGTTCAGAGTCAGCAATCTCCTCTGGATTAGTTAGTCCCATCCCTCCCAGTCTTGGTGGAAGTGCAAGAAGTGTTCTTTCTACTGGGGTTAAGTCGTGGTGTTTCACTAGTTTGGGAATGAACTTGACACTGATTGCTTCTTCCAAAGGGTGGAGGAGGGGTCGGATCTCAGGGATGGTACGCATCAGGTAGTTCCAACGATGCTTGACTCCATGTGTGAATGCTGCAAAGGCCGCATGTGGCTCTGTGTTAGCAATCTCCGATAGAGCATGGATTTCGCTAACCCACTCGTTCACCTTTCCCCCTACGTACTGGGTCTTGAAGTCCGTAGTGCCAATTACTGCGCCTAGATGTCTTTGGCCGTCCTTAGTTATTTTGACCTCACTTTCGCCGAAAACCTCCACAGCCCGATCATAATGATCTGGCTTCACGATGAGGAAGGATTTGCTGGCGTTTGGGTGGTACCCTATTTGTGGACCTCGCGATGTTAACAGGTCCCACCACTTTTTGATGTCCTCCACTTTTCCTGCTCCTGTGAGGTCATCAGCATATGCCACTTGTTTGACCCCAGTTGTTTCATACTTTATTTCTTGTTGGAGCACTGATAGGCCTATTGCATACATTGCCATTGCAACGGGGTCTCCCTGTGTTGTTCCCTCGGTCGACTGTAGGATGGTATCACCTCGTAGAGCCTTGTTGTTTACTACGTAGAGGTCTGAAGGATACCTATACGAATTTTCAACATACATCGCAAAGCTAGGACACTTGATCTTGATGTTGTGCAGTGCCGCCTTGCGGTTAAGTATGTTGAATGCGTTTGAAGCATCCACCAGGAGAACGGCCTCACAATCACGCTGCTCAAATATCAATCTCATGGCGTGAATGGCCGCCTCCCCACCAGCCTGGTGGCCAGCACACACTTGTAGGTTCCCTGCTGCTGCCCTGACATCATCCTTTACCACCTCCATTATACACTTTCCGATGATCCGCCTCAGCACTTCCCCCACCCCTATAGGTCTACATCCTGGTTTCTTTTCCAGTGGAATAAGGCGGCAGGCCGTCAGAGCCTGGAGGTGATGGCAGCAAGAGGATGCAAGCTTTCTTGCAAGGGTGGCAATGGCAGTGCAGAGATCGCTTGCTACAGGGCCAAACTTGTTTGTGCTGAGGATGACTCTCCAACCGTTTGCATCCAGACCTGAAGGGCCGGCTCCGCCTCGAGTCTTCAGTGCCTTTTTCCACACCATCTCTCCTACTACTACTAATAATAATAATAATAATAATAATAATAATAATAATAACATATGATGCTACATTTATTTTTTCATTTATTGGGCACTCCCCTACATCCTTGTGTAAGGTGAAGCGCAGAAGCGTTTACAGCGCCCAACAGGGAAGCATGCTAAGTTCATGCTTGCCTTTATGTCTCAAGAGTTAAGGGCGTAGAAACCTGAAGAGTCAAGGGCGTAGAAGCCTGAAGAGTCAAGGGCGTAGAAGCCTGAAGAGTCAAGGGCGTAGAAGCCTGAAGAGTCAAGGGCGTAGAAGCCTGAAGAGTCAAGGGCGTAGAAGATTCGAAGAAGAGTCAAGGGCCCAAGAGTCAAGGGCGGAGAATACTGAAGAGTCAAGGGCATAGAAGCCTGAAGAGTGAAGGGCGTAGAAGCCTGAAGAGTCAAGGGCGTAGAAGCCTGAAGGGTCAAAGGCGTAGAAGCCTGAAGAGTCAAGGGCGTAGAAGCCTGAAGAGTCAAGGGCATAGAAGCCTGAAGAGTCAAGGGCGTAGAAGCCTGAAGAGTCAAGGGCATAGAAGCCTGAAGAGCCGGCGCGTGGCTTCGAAGAGCTGGCGCGGGCGGTAAAGGCCTGGTAAGAGTCAAGGGCGTAGAAGCTTGAAGAGTCAAGGGCGTAGAAGCCTGAAGAGTCAAGGGCATAGAAGCCTGAAGAGTCAAGGGCGTAGAAGCCTGAAGAGTCAAGGGCGTAGAAGCCTGAAGAGTCAATGGTTTATGTCATCAAGTTATTGGAAGCTCCAACAACTTGTCCCTGAATACGAATTCGCAACTTTCGACTTACAGCAGGTACCTACTTTACTACTAGGTGAACAGGGACCAAGGGGACACATCATAAATGGGAAGGTTCAGAGTTCAGGTATAATGATCAAGAGGTCAGTTTGGTAACTCAAGGTCAGAGAGAGAATGATGACCTTTAACCTTTATTATTATCATTCTCAAGGATATTCAATTTACCTCTCGATGCCATCTTTGTTTTGGGTGTTTTTTGAGAATATTTTTTTTATGTATTTTCAAGTTTGTTAAATATGTTCTAAGTTGTCAATGCCACTTTTAATTCTTTATGTTGATTCTTATTTTGTATTTCTTTCCGTGTTATTATTATTATTATTCCTCCTTATGGTTTACTGTCTGTCTGTCTGTCACTGTCTGTCACTGTCTGTCTGTCTGTCTCACTTCCTATCCCTTCCCTTCCTCAGTCAACTCGTCTCTCTCCCTCCCCCAGGCCGTCGTGTGCCAGCAGGTAACCACAGCAAACATTCTCCTCCCCTCACCCCTTCCCCTCTCCTCCCCTCACCCCTTCCCCCCCTCCCCACGTGTTGCTAAACCATAAACAATCACCCCACCGCCTAGGCTCGTCCATCACCTACCACACAAACCACACACGAGTTTCCCTACCACAAGTCCCCCCCACGAGAGAGAGAGAGAGAGAGAGAGAGAGAGAGAGAGAGAGAGAGCACATTCTATTCATAATTTTATAAACAATAGAATTTCACTTCCCTCTTCTCACTCCACTCACAAAGCTCACTTACAAGACACTTACTCTACTTATAATACAGTAACTCATAATACCCCCACTTATAATACTATACACGTACTTACAATACAATACCACCTCCTTACAATACCAACCACTTATAATACTAACCACTCATGAGATTCCTCACTTACAATACCACCTACTTAGTACACCACCACAGTAGGACCCACTTACAATACCACCTACTTAGTACACCACCACAGTAGGACCCACTTACAATACCACCTACTTAACCAAGAAACACTTCCAGGAGTCGACCAGGTTTCCAGTACAGTAACTCAGAGTTTTGGCGGGAAAAAATGTAAACAAAACAATTAGGCGAGCAGAGGCGACCAATGAAAATCGATAAAAGCTTTTCTCGCCTGTCATAATAACAACACACACACACACACACACACACACACACACACACACACACACACTCTCTCTCTCTCAGCGGTTAAAGGAGTGTTAAATATTTTTTATTTAAACCTTTTTTCCACGGGGTAAAATGATTTTTTTTAAAGGTTTTAAGTGGTTCCAGTAATTGTGTCGACGGGTGAGTTGCCAGTTTGTCATTATGAGGGAAAACACGGTGAAAAGAACCCCATCTGGCTTACCGTGTGACTAACAAGACGGGGGTTAAAGCCTCTGTCAGGATCCCAAGATAATTCCACTATTAAAATGAGACTCCAAAAGCGTATTTAACCACAATAAAGATTCTTAAAGGGTCGTATGTTTAAATTACCTGATCTGACCTGACCTGACCTAATCTAACCAAACCTGACCTAACCTAACCTAACCTTAACCAGATAGTGCTCTGATAATATTAGTTGTTGTTGGTAAATAACAAGAAAAATGACGTGGGAGCCTTTGAGAATGGGAGGAGGGAGGAGGTAGGAGGGAGGGGGGAAGGAGGAGGGGGGAGGGAGGGGGTAGGAGGAAAGAGGTGAGGAGAGAGGATGTGAGGAGGTAAGGAGGTAAGAGGGAGAAGGTGAGGAGGTAGGAGGTGAGGAGGTAAGAGGGAGGAGGAGGGAGAAGGGAGGAGGTAAGAGGGAGGAGGAGGGAGAAGGGAGAAGGTAGGAGGTGAGAACTAAGAAGTGATGGTTGAGAGACAAATATGGTGAGGTATTGAGATATATGGTGTCTAGTTAACACAGTGAGCGGCCCTCCACCATCATCATCACCATCATCCTTCTCCTCTACCTGCCTGCCGCCCCTCACACACACGACACCGCCTTGACACACCACCACCATCCCAGCTGACACACACCCCCCCCTGACACCTCCTTAACTTAGACCACCCCCCCTGACACCCCCTTAACTCCGACCACCCCTGACAGCCCCCAGCTTACACCACCCCCCAAATACAGTTCAGGTACCATTAAGTGTCTGAGCCATAACACCAATGAACCAATTAGACGCACATATCCCACTCTTCTTACATTACGGAATAAACTAACGTAAGATCTCTGTAACGTACACATCCTCCAAGACGCACACACACACCTCCTACAAAACGCACACACCTCTTCCAAGACCCACATATATCCTCCAAGACACACACCTCCCTCCAAGACGCACACACTTTCTCCAATAAGTACACATTTCTCCAAGACGTACACTCCCTCCAAGACGCGCACACACTCCCTCCAAGACGCACACACTTTCTCCAATACGTACACACTTTCTCCAAGACGTACACTCCCTCCAAGACGCACACACACTCCCTCCAAGACGCGCACACACTCCCTCCAAGACGCATACACCCCGCTACACCCAATCCCTCAGGCATGCCGACACAACACCCTCCCAGCTACCAAGATCTCTACCACAACACGAGGAGCGCCAGCACGAGCGATCAGCAACGCCTGGTGTTCCCCACAGTCCCGTAATGAAAGGAATGTGAGAGTTACGCCACATAAACGTTCGCCAGTGATCTGCCAGCACTAACGCTCACATGTGGCACGAGTAAATGCCTCGTGTGTGTGTGTGTGTGTGTGTGTGTGTGTGTGTGTGTGTGTGTGTGTGTGTGTGTGTAATGCTAACCTAACCGAACTTAACCTAATTCACCTTAGCCTAGACTAATCCTACCCGAACCTAACCTAACCTAACCTAACCTAGACCTAACCTAGACCTAACCTAACCTAAACAAACATAACCTAACCTAACCTAACCTAACCTAACCTAACCTAACCTAATACCTGCCATCTCCACGACAACAACACTAACTATTTACTGTAATATCTACTCGTGTTGTCATTCAGACCTACCCATCTAAAGGCAGTCAATCCATCAATTCACCGACCCTAATGACCCGACTGCCTATTAAGAGTCGTAAACCGCTCGTTAGGGTGTCAATCTCGATTCCTACAGCTCGACCTATATAACTCTCAAAATCAATAACCTGGTTTTCGTGTGATATACCTGACAGGTGAGTCAGGGGAGCTACAGGTAAGGGGTGAATCAGGGGGACTACAGGTAAGGGGTGAATTAGGGGGGCTACAGGTAAGGGGTGAATCAGGGGAGCTACAGGCAGGGTGGAATCAGGGGGGCTAGCAGGGGTGAGCCAGTGGGGCACAGGTAAGGGGTGAATTAGGGGGCTACAGGTAAGGTGAATCAGGAGCTAAGCAGGTAAGGTGAACTAGGGGCGGCAGGGGTGAATTAGGAGCTAAGCAGGTAAGGGGTGAATCAGGGGAGCTACAGGTAAGGGGTGAATCAGGGGGGCTACAGGTAAGGGGTGAATCAGGGGGGCTACAGGTAAGGGGTGAGTCAGGGGATGCACAGGTTAGGTATAATTGAATACGTAACCACCATTTACCTGGCTTATACCTGGTACTGTCTTCAGGGTGTACACGTCTCTACCTCCCTCTCAGTAAATAGAATAATTCATAGATTAAATTAAAATGGATGTTATTTAAATCGTGTTTTAAGCCCCCGTGTGCCAGCCGTCCCGATAAGACCAATAAACTGATGGTCATTATACACCTACGGTCATTTTCGTTAAGTCTCACCTCACTCTGGGTTTGTACAAGAGAAACAACACCTTGTGGCTGTACCTGAAAGTGAAAGAAAAGTTATATGTTACTTAAACTTCGACAAAATACAGAAATTTCTTGAAAAGTTGTATTTTTCTATAAACAAGAAAATAGTTTTGTCTGAAAAATTAATTATATTTTGTAACATTTTTCTATTTAAAAGTCAAAGATACACATAGCAAATCTTTTAACTCATCAGAAATAACGTTCACACACACACACACACACACACACACACACACACACACACACACACTTTACATGGATAAGGTTGATCTACATAGCGAGCGTAAGGGCCTCGAGTCGCCTTAAAATAGCCCGCCAGTGTTTTAATAACCGATAAGAGAAATAATGTTAACCTTTAAAGCCGTAGTCCATTAGCCATAACTTACTGTCTTCTATATGAATTCGCTACCCACCCTAGCTGAACCCACCTGATGAACCCACCCTGGATGAACCCACCCCTGGATGCCCACCCTAGCTGTACCCACCCTAGCTGAATCCACCCTAGCTGTACCTTGTGCCCACCCCTAGCTGTGCCCACCCTAGCTGTACCCAGCTGTACCCACCCCTAGCTGTACCCACCCTAGCTGTACCCACTAGCTGTGCCCACCCTAGCTGTACCCACCCCCACCCTAGCTGTGCCCACCCTAGCTGTGCCCACCCTAGCCCCTAGCTGTACCCACCCCCTAGCTGTGTCCACCCCCTGCCCCCTAGCTGAATCCACCTAGCTGTGCCACCCCAGCTGTACCCACCCCTAGCTGTACCTCCAGTGTGTCGTGTGTGCCCTGTATCTCTCTCTCTCTATCTCTATACCCTCTCTCTCCCTTATCCCTCTTCCCTATCCCATCTCCCCATCCCATACCCTGTTTATTCCTCCTTCCTTCCCCCCTTCCCTCCCCCAGCTCCTGTCCATAATAATCTCAGCTACCATAGTAATTACCCCAGCTGGTGAACCCCCCCTAACACCCCCCAGGCGTCATATCCTGGAGGAACGTCACCCCCTCCTCCCATGCTATTCCCTGCCCCTCTACCCCCCCACCTTCTTGCTTCCCCCTCCATATCTCCCTCCTACTTTTTATTCCCACAGGGCCCCTTCCCTTCCTTCTTCCCCCAGCACCCCTCCCTCTCTTCCCCTCCCCTCTTCCCTCTCCCATGTTAAGCAGTGTAGTGTGGCAACCCAATTGGAATCTCAAACAGCCAGTCTCTTTCTCTCCTTCTAAGAAAGAAAGAAAGAGAAAGAAAGAGAAAGAAAGAAAGAAAGAAAGAGAAAGAAAGAAAGAAAGAAAGAAATGGGATTTAAAGAATGTGATAAAGAAAACAAAAGTAAAAATAAGAAAGATAATGAAATTGACGCATACGGAAATGACAATAAAAGAATAGAAAAAGAATAAACGAATAAAAGTTAAAAAGAAAGAAAGAATGAAAGAGAGATAATAGGAACATAATAACAAAAGAACAGACTTAAAATATTAATGACTAAATGTTATAAAGGAAACGGAATAAAGCAATGGAATAAAAAAAATGAATAATTAAAAATAATGGAAATAAATTAATTAAATAAATAAATATATAAATAAGTAAATAAATAAGGGGAATATCAACGTCTTCTTCCCTCCTTCCTTCTCTCCTTCCTTCCTTCCTTCCTTCCTTCCTTCCCTCCCACACACACACACACCCATTCCATCCTTCCTTCCCTCCTTCCCTCAGACATACACACGCTACTAACCCAAACGTATTTACCAATATTATGCTTTAAATACACCTCAGCCACCCTCTTAAGTCCCTCACCCACCCTCGTAAGTCCCTCAGCCACCCTCTCAAGTCCCTCACCCACCCTCTTAAGTCCCTCACCCACCCTCTCAAGTCCCTCACCCACCCTCGTAAGTCCCTCAGCCACCCTCTCAAGTCCCTCACCTGAGATATAACTTTTCCTCATATACAAACATACAGAAGGACTTGACTTTACCACCACCCTGTATAACCTGTACCTAAGGTTCTTGTAAGGGTCTGGGTCTGGGTTATTATATACAGGTTATATACAGGTAAGTGTGGTGTTATACAGGTCTCTCTCTCTCTCTCTCTCTCTCTCTCTCCTCCTTCCCCATTCTCACTCCTCCATTACCCTCCCTATACCTTGACCCCCTCACCATTAGGCCACAAGAAGAAGAGGAAGAAGAAGAAAAAGAAGGAAGGAAGGAAGAAAGGAAGAAAGGAAGGAAGGCTCATCCCCCCACCGACCCCACGCCCCTCCAACCCCCCACCGACCCCACGCCCCTCCTCCACCCCCCCAACCACTGACTATTGAAGCCCCCAACGATAATTTGCTTCCAATTTGTCTTTCTGGTCGAGCGCCTTTGTGTAGACCTGAATTTACGGGAGGTTAGGAGCCGTTTTATGACCCCACCCTAAAATGATGACCTGCTGAGTATAATTATGTTGGTTATGTCCCAACTGGAGAGGCACTTCTGGGTTGGCTTTAAGTGTGTCGTCTTTTCTTCTTCGTCGCCTTCGTCATCGTCGTCGTCATCGCCATCGTCCTGCTGTGGGGAATGGGGATGGTGTGGGAGGGGGGAAGGATGAGATGTGGATAAGGGATGTGGGTAGTGTGAGGGATGGTGGTGGTTTTAGGTGTGTGTGTGTGTGTGGTGATATAAGTTATGGATGAAGTGGATAAAATTAAACTCAGCCGAGGAGGTTAGGTTAGGTTAGGTTAGGTCAGGTCAGGTCAGGTCACCATGCCAAAGGTAAATAAGGGAACGGTGAAGAAAAAAAGAAGAGATCAGTTAAGAATAAGTAGTAGGAGAGGTCGGGGAGGAAGAGGAAGAAGTGAAAAAAGTAAGAAAGAATAGAAGTAAGAAAGGAAGGATTACGAGGAGGAAGAAGGAAGGAAGGAGGAATCTTTTGAAGAAATATTCCTCGACTTTTAAACAGGAAACCAAGTTGTAGACGTCAGCACAGAGAGAGAGAGAGAGAGAGAGAGAGAGAGAGAGAGAGAGAGAGAGAGAGAGAGAGAGAGAGAGAGAGAGAGAGCAGGTCTGTCACGGTAATTTCCGGGGAGGACCATTAAATTACTCCACTTGAGGCGTCTTGGTAGTGAAGTGATGGATGGCCTTATATATTCTGAGATATGCCAACGCCAGGACGAGCAATCACCACCGCCTGGCGTTCCCGCTTTAAAAATCAACAATGATAGTTATTTTTAGGATTTAGACGAACGTTCGCCCACCTTGTGCCAGACGAACAAACGATTCCTCACTCCTACACAATAAAAGCTGACAAAAGAACTAGTAATTGACCGAGTTAAACCGAGTTAGTCGAGACAACACATCTCCCTCACACGTGTCAGACATACATCAGTCAGGTAAAGAAAAGCTCCGTATTAAACTCACTCAAGACAGCCTGGAGAAAAGTGATGATGGCTTACTGTAGTACTAAGAAAAACATAGGTCATTATTTACTTGACACTCGCCAAGATGGTGTAAAACAAAACAAAAGAGAATCGAGTACTTCTATTTACATACAAGAAAGTTTAAGAGTGGTTTTAGAATCTCTGCTGGACTGATTCGAATTCCATTAACATTTCTAAGGTTTGGCATGTCCTGTGTGTGTGTGTGTGTGTGTGTGTGTAACGAGACTGCATGTCCACCTTCTCGTACTCGTCTGTGTAAAGAAAATGTGACGTCACAACATGTCCCACCACCTAACTGTGTCCCAGTTGAGTGACATAAACAAATTGGTTGTCCCACTTGGTCTGTTCGTCTCGCAAAGATGGGGGAGGGGAGATGGGGGGAGGGATGGGGGTGGAAGATGTGAGATGGAGGAGGAGAGGAGAGGAGGGAGAGGAGGGATGAAAGGGAGAGGAGGGAGAGGGAATGATGAAAGAGAGAGAGGAAGGGAGGAGGAGAGGAGTGGAAGGAGTGGGAGGGGAGGGGAGGGGGGAGATGCTGATGTCCGTCCAACACAAGTGCCACGCCGCGCACTAACCACAACACAGTGCCACATACCGCCAGGGGGTGTGCCACTACCACTATTACCACTACTACGCCTTACTAAGACACCACACCGCCACACTACCAACACCACCACAACACTACCACACCACCATCACAGGACACAACCATACTACCACACCACCACACCTCCACTACACTACCACCACAAAACACAACCCAACTACCGCAAAAAACTAAACCCACAAACCTGTTTTACGGCAAGTGAATAGCTTCATGGTTTAACGCTAACGCCCCCCTCCCCTTCCCCTGCCACCCATTCCCCTCCCCCTGCAGCCCCTCTACTCCCCCTACCACCCCTTTCCCTCAGCCTACTGCCCCCTCCCCTACTGTCAGTCTCATTTCCCTACCACCCCCTCCCCTTCCCTGATCCCCTTCCTTCCCCCCATTCCCCTACTCTCACTCTCCCTTGCTTCAGTCTTTCTGTTCTTCTCCCTCCCTTCTTCCTCTCTCCCTTCCCCTGCCACTTCCTCTTCTCTCCTCTTTATATCATCCCTCCTAACTTCTTTTTCCCGACTCCCACTCACCCCTCTCTTTCCTTTCCCTCTCACTCCTCTTTTCACCCCACTCCTTTCTCCTAAATCTGGATTCGGGGTCGTATCATCGTCCTGGGATTTATATCTTCGTTTTGGGATTTATGGATTCACCTCTCCGATTCGCAAGAGGATTTCTGGGTTCGTTCCCGATTTTTGGATTCGTTTTCGGATTTGGGGATTCGTATTCGGATTTCTGGGTACACTTTGTGGAGGTAGGATTTATTTGTGGATTTACGGATTCGTTATGGATCTGGGAATTACTGAGAGAGAGAGAGAGAGAGAGAGAGAGAGAGAGTATAAGTGGAGGCTTCCTTGTTATACCCAGTAAGTAACCTCCCCGTCACTCCCTTGACACCCACTGATGGCTGCCACCTGACCATTACCACCATCACCACCTGTAACCACCACAACCTGTAACCACCACCATCTGTTACCACCATCACATGTAACCAGTTCAAATCATCACTTTCACACAATGTAGCAGTAAAAGTGTGTGTACATATATAGACATACATAAACGTAAATTAACACACACACACACACACACACACTCACACCGTACACACACACACACACACATACATCACTAGGGACACGCCCCCAGCTCCCAGCACCCGTCGGTCACCACCTTCCCTCTCATTATTCCGCCGCCACTTTAATGGTCAAACCTCAGTGACGAAATTCAGACCATCATCATCCTCTTTCCTGAACCTGGCCACACACACACACACACACACACACACACACACACACACACACACACACACACACACACACACACACACACACACACACACACACGCACACACACCCCATCTGTGAGGGAATTACTACACCACGTGGTCCCTCATAGCACCATCTGCGAGGGAATTACTACACCACGTCAGGTCCCTCATAACACCATCTGAGGGAACCACTACATCACGTGAGGTCCCTCCTAACACCATCTGGGAGGAAGTTACTACACTACGTGTTTGCTGTTCAACACGTACAATCCTACATTAATCTGTATGTTCACTGTATGTTCCTTTACCTTTCTCTAATGAAGGCTTTTGTTAAACCACCAATGTATGTAATAAGTCATTTATGTCCAATGTATATTTTCAGCCTTCGGGCTGCAGAACTTTTTAAATAAACTGTTAATTATTATTATTATTATTACTACATAATGGTTGCCCCTTGTATTCGAGGCTGGCCGGCTCTCTGGCCACCTAGGCGTGAATTTGTTTAGGGTGTAGAAGCTGTCGCCAACACAACAACCAGACCCTACTGTACGTTCACAAGCTGTGTGACCCAGGGAATAACCCAAGAAGACCGGACAACTCTCTAACTGCAGTGGCTAACCATCACCCCGGAACGTGATCCATAAGTCGATAAACATCCTAGTCCCCATTTACTGCTGGGTAGACAGTGGCATGTGGTACACACACACACACACACACGGCGTGAGGAGGTAGGGGAGGCACCCCCATAAAAGTAGGAGGTATGAGGTGGGTGTCACAAGCACTACCCGAGGGCTGAGGTTTATCAGGGACACACGACTCATTAACACAAGGGCAAAAGGTTGATAATGTTGGCAGCAGAAATACAGTAACGTCTGGTGCATTAGTGAGACAGAAGGAGGAGGAGGAGGAGGAGGGAGGAGGAGGAGGAGGAGGAGGAGGAGGAGGTGGTGGTGGTATTCTCGCTGACACCAACGGCAGGAGCCATGTTACCCGCATGGACGACAGTAGACTGCCACAGCAGCTACTTTACAGTCACCTAAGGAATAGTAAACGTAACGCCGGCGGGCAACTGAAAAGGTATAAGGATAGTCTTAAGACAAACCTGAAAAGTGCCAAATCGACCCCCTCACCTGGGAGACGATCACTCCACACCGTAACGCTTGGAGGAGCACCACACGAGAAGGTGTCAATACTTTCGAGTTAGTCCGACCGCATAACGAGGCAGACAAGTGCCAACGCCGGAAAGAAGCTGCCGCCGCTCCTCCCGCACTAGATGTAGCCCCCCACATGTGCAACATCTGTGATCGACCCTGTCGGTCCCGTATCGGCCTCTTTAGTCACCTCAAAACTCACCAACCTTGGTGACATCCCTAATAACTCATATCATTGTATCATAGTTGGATGATCGTCATACTCGATCCCCAGTGACAGTAAAGTAGTAGTAGTAGTAGTAGGGTGGTGGTGGCGGTAGTGGTATTATCTCTGACCCAAGGTGTATTTTCACAACCTTACGCATAAACACTTACATTATACACACAAACACACATATTGGAAGACATACACACACACACATAAGGTCACACACACACACACACACACACACACACACACACACACACACACACACACACACACACACACACACACACACAAACACACATATTAAAGACATATACAGACACACATAAGGTCACAAGCAGATATAAACACACACACACACACACACACACACACACACACACATGTTACAAGACGTAGTGTTAGTGCATCTCCCCATTTCACCCTCAGCAGGTAGGGCAGAGGTGAGGTGGGCATGGGGGGTGAGGGACATGACTAGGGGAGGCTAGTGGGGCTAAGGGGAGGGGTAAAACTTGGGTGAGGGGCAAGATTAAGGGGCAAGACTAGGGTGGCGGTGTGAGGGGGCAAGACTAGGGTGGAGGTGTGAGGGGCAAGACTAGAAGGGAGGGGTGAGGGGCAAGATTAGGGTGGAGGGCTTTACTCTGTTTACTAATTGCCCAGACGAGGAACATATATTAAGAAGTTATCAGTCCCGGGCGGCCAGTGATGTGACGGGTCTGGTGGCCCTCCCTTGTCTTTATGGCTCTGTCCCTCCTGCAGTCTATCCCTCACCTCCTACAGTCTGTCCCTCCCTCCTACAGTCTATCCCTCACCTCCTACAGTCTGTCCCTCCCTCCTACAGTCTGTCCCTCCCTCCTACAGTCTGTCCTTCCCTCCTACAGTCTGTCGCCACTACACCACAGTCTGTCCTTCCCTCCCACAGTCTGTCCCTCACTCCTACAGTCTATCCTCACCTCCCACCACAGTTTGTCCCCCTCCCTCCTACAGTCTCCTCCCTCCTACAGTCTGTCCTTCCCTCCCTACAGTCTGTCCCTCCCACTCCTACAGTCTGTCCCTCCCTCCTACAGTCTGTCCCTTCCCTCCTACGATCTGTCCTTCCCTCCTGATCTGTCCCTCCCTCCTACAGTTTGTCCCTCCCCTCCTACAGTCTGTCCTTCCCTCCTACAGTCTGTCCTTCCCTCCTACAGTCTGTCCTTCCCTCCACAGTCTGTCCCTCCCTCCTACAGTCTCCTTCCTTCCCCCCTACAGTCTGTCCCTCCCCCTCCTACAGTCTGTCCTCCCTCCTGATCTGTCCTTCCCCCCTACAGTCTGTCCTTCCTCCTACAGTCTGTCCTTCCCTCTACACAGTCTGTCCCTCCCCTCCTACAGTCTGTCCCCACACCTCCCTACAGTCTGTCCCTCACCTCCTGATTTGTCCCTCCCTCCTACAGTCTGTCCTTCCCTCCTACAGTCTGTCCTTCCCTCCCCTGATCTGTCCCTCCTCCCACAGTCTGTCCCTTCCCCCCAACAGTCTGTCCTTCCCTCCTACAGTCTGTCCCTCCCTCCTACAGTCTGTCCCTCCCTCCACAGAATCTGTCCTTCCTCCTACAGTCTGTCCTTCCTCCTACAGTCTGTCCCTCCTCCTACAGTCTGTCCTTCCCTCCTACAGTCTGTCCCTCACTCCTACAGTCTGTCCTTCCTCCTACAGTCTGTCCTTCCCTCCTACAGTCTGTCCTTCCTCCTACAGTCTGTCCCTCCTCCTGATCATCCTTCCCTCCTACAGTCTGTCCCTCCCTCCTACAGTCTGTCCTTCCCACTCCTACAGTCTGTCCTTCCCTCCCTACAGTCTGTCCTTCCCTCCCTACAGTCTGTCCCTCCCTCCTACAGTCTATCCCTCACCTCCTACAGTCTGTCCCTCCCTCCTACAGTCTGTCCTTCCCTCCTACAGTCTGTCCCTCCCTCCTACACACCATCCTCCATATGACTGTGAGGTAGTGTGCAGTGGAGGGGAAGGAAGGAGGGAGAGAGGGAGGGAGGGGGAAGGAGGGAGGGGAAGGGAGGGAGGGAGAAGGTTAGGAAGATGTGGGTGTAGGTGTAGCCAGCAGGGTAGAGACAACAACACTCACAATACACCTCACAACAACAGTAACACTCAGCAACACTCAGCAGTAGCACCAGAAGCCACTAACCACCACCCAGTAAACAGCGTCTCCTTAGATCTGTCCTCACTGAAGGCACACTTACCTGGGTTAATATTCTCCACACCTGACTAACAAACATTGTGGAACATACCTGATTAAAACAAAACAGACAGAGAAATAACACACACACACACACACACTTATGCCCTCGTAATGTGGCTGAGTTACAAGTGGGGAAACATTTCCTTTATTTCCACACCATATAGCCCCGTAGATGCTCTTTTTTTCCCCCACCGTCAGATTTATAACTGTCTCATCCCGTAGGTCGCCTTCAGTAGCCTCGGGTTGTGTGGCTGGGAGCTTAATGTAAACAGTGATTTCCCTGACTTGTTTTTTGTTCAGATCGACAACTTGCTTTGGTAGGGTCCCTGGTGAGTGGTGTGTCTCTGGTGAGTGGTGTGTCTCTGGTGAGTGGTGTGTCCCTGGTGAGTGGTGTCCCTGGCGAGTGGTGTCCTTGACGAGTGGTGTCCCTGGTGAGTGGTATCCTTGAAGAGTGGTGTCCTTGACGAGTGGTGTCCTTGACGAGTGTCCCTGGTGAGTGGTGTCCCTGGCGAGTGGTGTCCTTGACGAGTGGTGTCCCTGACGAGTGGTGTCCCTGGCGAGTGGTGTCCCTGTTATAGACTGGTTTTCAAATTATATTATAGAACTGTCTTTAACATGTTTTTGACGTGTTCTATACAACCGTTACTATCTATACATTAACCATTCCTCCCTAATACGTGTTCCAGACAAGTCTAACACGTTAAAGACATCCAAGACGCATTATACACATGTTCCAGACGTAGCCAAGTCATATTTTATACGCGTTTCATACATGTTCTTGACTTGCCTTAGAATGTGGGTGATTCCCAGAAATAGCCGTCGCTACAAGGAACATTAACTATCCCTGTACAAGGTAATTATGCAGGGCCATTCCAGGCTGGGGTTAATGGCTCCAGGGGAGAGTTATAAGCCATTAGTGTTGCAGTTTCTTGCTCTTTTCCCTCGCATGGTCTTCCGTCTGGCCTAATTCTCCCCCACTGTCCATTTACCTGCAGCTGACTCCTGGGGTCCTCCTCCCTCTAAAAGCAGCTGGATCCTAGGTTTCTCCCCTCCTTTACCTGCAGCTGGCTCCTGTGTTCCTCCTCCCTCTACCTGCAGCTGGCTCCTAGGTCCCCCCCCTACCTGCAGCTGGCTCCTAGGTTCCCCTACCTGCAGCTGGCTCCTAGGTTCCCTCCCCTCTACCCCCCAGCAACTGGCTCCCTAGGTTTCCTCCCTCCTTACCTGCAGATGGCTCCCTGTGTTCCTCCTCCTCCTACCTGCAGCTGGCTCCTAGGTTCCTCCCCCTCTACCTGCAACTGGCTCCTAGGTTCCTCCCCCTACCTGTAGCTGACTCCTAGGTTCCCCCATACCTGCAGCTGGCTCCCGGTTCCTCCTCCTCTACCTGCAGCTGGCTCTAGGTTCCCCCCCACCTGCAGCTGGCTCCAGGTTTCCTCCCTCTCTGCAGCTGGCTCCTAGGTTCCCCCCTACCTGCAGCTGGCTCCTGGGGCCCCCACTGGCCACAATAGACTCTCCTACACGTCAAGAAGCAGAACCTACACGCTGGACTGATGTCTTACTGAAGGAGTCACCTGGAATTTACCTGAATTATGTACGAAGCTTTAATGCCTCGACCGACACTAGGACACATTCTTACCTAACCTAACCTAACCTAACCTAACCAAACCTAACCTAACCTAACCTAACCAAACCTAACCAAACCAAACCTAACCTAACCAAACCTAACCTAACCTAACCTAACCTAACCTAACCTAACCAAACCTAACCTCACCAAACCAAACCAGACCAAACCTGCACTTAGACATAAAATTCCGATTCAATAACTGGATTGATAGGACTCAAGAAGGTAACGTGTAGGTCAGGAGGTGTGTGTGTGTATGTGTGTGTGTGTGTGTGTGTGTGTGTGTGTGATAACATTAATACAACCACAAACATGATTCAGTAACGACACTTTGTTGTATGAGAGGAGGAAGAGGTGGAGAAGAAGAAGAAGCGGAGAAGAGGAGAGGATGTAGAAAAGAAGAAGAAGAGTAGAAAAGAAGAGCAGGAAAGAAGAAGAGCAAAGATGATGAAGAAGAGGACCTATGATCAGAAGAGCTCAAATGAAGCATAGTTTAATCATGACTTGGAAGGGAAGGAGGAGGTGGAGAGGGAGCTGAGGAGGGGGAAGTGAGCTTTGGGAGGGGTGGGATAAGGGTGGTGGGGTGGTGGCGCGCGATACCATTCAAAAATAGATGAAACAGATAAAATAAATAAAAAATCCTAGCCAGCACACAGACGGCACTCTCCTACGGCCCAAAAGAGAGGGAGGGAGGGGAGATGGGATTTGACATGAAAGAGACCTTGTCGCTCCCCCTCCCCTCTCCCAAGATGAAACCAATACATTCTCCACTCTTCACCACTTTCACCACCCCATCCTCTCTCCTCACCCCTCCCTCCCCAAGAGCATCGATTCACCGTTCAGGGTTTTCGAGTTAGGTTTAATTTTTATCCTCATTGGCGACAAGACGCATCTATAGCCGTTCACATGAGCAGCAGTAGTGATGGGTTCTTCAGAGAGAAGTTCGGGTCTAAACGTTTACCTTATAGTTAGCAGTAGTGATGGGTTCTTCAGAGAGAGGTTCGGGTCTAAACGTTTACCTTATAGTTAGCAGTAGTGATGGGTTCTTCAGAGAGAGGTTCGGGTCTAAACGTTTACCTTATAGTTAGCAGTGGTGATGGGTTCTTCAGAGAGAGGTTCGGGTCTAAACGTTTACCTTATAGTTAGCAGTAGTGATGGGTTCTTCAGAGAGAGGTTCGGGTCTAAACGTTTACCTTATAGTTAGCAGTAGTGATGGGTTCTTCAGAGAGAGGTTCGGGTCTAAACGTTTACCTTATAGTTAGCAGTAGTGATGGGTTCTTCAGAGAGAGGTTCGGGTCTAAACGTTTACCTTATAGTTAGCAGTAGTGATTGGTTCTTCAGAGAGAGGTTCGGGTCTAAACGTTTACCTTATAGTTAGCAGTAGTGATGGGTTCTTCAGAGAGAGGTTCGGGTCTAAACGTTTACCTTATAGTTACGATACAAAGATGAGTTTCTTGTGAGGTTCCTGGGGTAAGTTGTTCCATCTCTCTTGGTGATGTGAGGAACCATTTGTCTGGATCACTTCAGTAACAAGACAGGCGAGGACTGTGTTTATAACGCTTCCTCCTGGCAGGTTTGTCCGCCATATTGATGTTCAGACTAACAATGTTTACAGGGGGTAGAACGCCTCCTGCCGCCATCTTGGAACACCAAAATCTAGCTTATGCGATGTTCTGCGGCTCCATCACAACCATCTTGAGACCCAAAGAACATTTCCGCCATCTTGGTTCACTAACATAACGTTTGTATAGTGTCTATACTGATGGCGGCCATATTGAAACACTACACAATAACAAAGACCATGACGGCCATCTTGAAACACTACACAATAATAAAGACCATGACGGCCATCTTGAAACACTAAAACACAGACCATGACGGCCATCTTGAAACACTAAAACACAGATCATGGCGGCCATCTTGAAACACTAAAACACAGATCATGGCGGCCATCTTGAAACACTAAAACACAGATCATGGCGGCCATCTTGAAACACTAAAACACAGATCATGGCGGCCATCTTGAAACACTACACAATAACAAAAAGAACATGACGGCCATCTGAAACACTAAAACACAGATCATGGCGGCCATCTTGAAACACTACACAATAACAAAAGACCATGACGGCCATCTTGAAACACTAAAAACACAGATCATGGCGGCCATCTTGAAACACTACACAATAACAAAGACCATGACGGCCATCTTGAAACACTAAAACACAGATCATGACGGCCATCTTGAAACACTAAGCAATAACAAAAGACCATGACGGCCGTACTTGAAACACTAAACACAGATCATGGCGGCCATCTTGGAAACACGAAACAATAACAAAGGCCATGACAGCCATCTTGGAAACACTAAAACACAGATCATGGCGGCCATCTTGAAACACTACACAATAACACAGACCAAGACGGCCATCTTGAAACACTAAAACACAGATCATGGCGGCCATCTTGAAACACTACACAATAACACAGACCAAGACGGCCATCTTGAAACACTAAACACAGACCATGACGGCCATCTTGAAACACTACACAATAACACAGACCAAGACCTGTGCATCTTGAAACATAAAACACAGATCATAGCGGCCATCTTGAAACACTACACAATAACACAGACCAAGACGGCCATCGAAACACTAAAACACAACCATGACAGCCATCTTGAAACACTACACAATAACACAGACCAAGACGGCCATCTTGAAACACTAAACACAGATCATGGCGGCCATCTTGAAACACTACACAATAACACAGACCAAGACGGCCATCTTGAAACACTAAAACACAGATCATGGCGGTCATCTTGAAACACTACACAATAACAAAGACCATGACGGCCATCTTGAAACACTAAAACACAGATCATGGCGGCCATCTTGAAACACGAAACAATAACAAAGACCATGACGGCCATCTTGAAACACTAAAACACAGACCATGACGGCCATCTTGAAACACTAAAACACAGATCATGACGGCCATCTTGAAACACGAAACAATAACAAAGAACATGACGGCCATCTTGAAACACTAAAACACAGATCATGACGGCCATCTTGAAACACTAAACACACACAGTCACCTCACGACAGCCACATTAGTGCACAAATAAACCAAATGTATTTATAGCACTTGGTGGTCTACACAGAGTAAACAAAGGGTGTGTGTGTGTGTGTACCTGGAGTGATGCGCGACGAGTGGAACGCATGGCGCGCGCGCACACACACACACACATACAGAGTTAATCTTAAGGGCCTCATTTGGACTAGACACTCGCCCACTTGCCCCTCACTTTTCCCCCTTCCTCTTACTCCCCTCCTCTTCCTCCCCTCCTCTTCCTCCTACGCGTACATCTTCTCCTCTTCCCCCCCCCTGCCCTCGTCCTTTCACATCCTCACATCCTATCTTCACCTCCTTCCTCATACCTCCTTCTTCTTTCCCATCACCTTTCTCCTTTCCATGCAGCCCCTTCCTATACACCCATCGCCCCCCAGGCCCCGTTGTGGGTCGTTTGACCTGTGCCTGGGTGGGCTAACTCCCGTAAGTAAAAACAAAAAAACCTATCCCATCCCTTACCCTCTTTCCTTCCCCCCACCTCATTTCACCCGCTCCTTCATTTACCTTCTCCCCTACTCATTTCACCCCTCCCCTTCCATTTCCCCCCCTCTCCTACCCATTTTCACCCCTCCCCTCTCCCTACCCATTCACCCCTTCCCTCCCCTTTCCCCCCTCTCCTGCCATTCACCCCCCTCCCTCTCTCCTCCCATTTCCTCCCTCCCTCTCCTACCCATTCACCCCCTTCCCTCCCCCTTTCCCCCTCTCCTGCAGTTTCCCCTCCTTCCCCACAACAGACCTATAGTACTAGTGCTGGTGGGTCGTAAAAACAGACAGGGCAGAAAATAAGACACTGAAGAAAGCAAGTTGTCAACAGACCTTCGCGTACAGGATCCCTCTCTCAGCTCAACTGAATCGTCTGACGTAAAAACATAACAAAAGAAAAACAAAAATAAAACAAAAATGGCCGTCAGCATAATACAAAGGTTTAACAATCACAAACCCAAATGGTTACACCTGGTGGTAAAACTGTTTCTACTTCACGATCCATACTAGTTTGCACTTAAATGATCCTTGAACTTTGACCCTCTCCCCTTAATTAAGTCAATAGGGGTCATTCGTCTAGCCTATAGTAACATATAAATGAATTGTTGCGGGGGGTGGGTGGGGGTGGGAGTATATGGAAATAGTGAGAGTGAGGTGAGGTGATTGATGAACAGACAAATGAAGCTATAAAGTGGACACTGATAGCAGACAGACAGACAGACAGACACAGACAGAAATAAATCCATGGACCAAAACAAACATACTAACATATTAAATCCAGTTACCTGTTACCGCTAATATTCACGTGTCTGAGGGGAAGGCAGGTAAACGTTAATGAATGCAAAACAAATCGTTTTACCTTGCACAAATTAGGGCAAAGAGAACGAGGCGATAAAAAGTTGGTCATACGCTAATTAACGGAGGGAGGAGCAGGTGAAATGAGTTAATATAGGAAGGGATAAAGAGGGAGGAAAAGGAGAGTCGCTGATGAAGCAGTGTGAAGCGAGGGAAGGGAGGGAGGGAGGAGGAGGGCAATAACATGATGAAACACGCTGGGGATTATGAGGTAAATGGTTCCCCACACACACACACACACCCCACACCCACACACACACACACACACACACACACACACACACTACAAATTCCTGTTTTAGACAATTTCCTGAGCTGTCGACGATAGGGAAAACCACGAGAGGTGAGAGAGGAAGGGGGAGGAGAAGGAGGGAGAGGATGGAAATGGAGAAGAGGAAAAGAAAGGGGGAGGATGTGAGGGAGATGAAAGGTGGATGGGGAGATTGAAAAGGAGAGAGAGAGAGAGAGAGAGAGAGAGAGCACCCCCATCTCTCAGGGGAAAACTAATAAATATCACGTGTGTTGGGGAGGGAGGCGGCACCTTTGTGGTCGGGGACGAGTATTAGGACACCAGGATCCTTGTACCCACAGAGAGGAGGTCCACCATCTGAGGGGAGGTCCACCATCTGAGGGGAGGTCCACCATCTGAGGGGAGGTCCACCATCTGAGGGGAAAGCCTACCCTCTGAGTACCTTCTAAGGGAATCATATCCTCTGATTGAATATCTCAATCTATATGGGGAGATCCTACCCAGTGAGGGGAGATCCTACCTAAGTGAGGGGAGATCCTACCTAAGTGAGGGGAGATCCTACCCAGTGAGGGGAGATCCTACCTAAGTGAGAGGCTGCAAGAAGGAAACTAGAAAGAGAGAGGGAAGTAAAACACAACTCTCTCTCCCCCTCTCACATTCTTTCTCATTTCCTCTCTCTCTCTCTCTCTCTCTTTAACTCTACTGTATGTCTCAGCTTGTCTCTCACTCTACACCCCCCCCCCTTCTCTCACATACCCCTCTTTCTTTCTCATCTTCTCGCCTTCCTTCCTCCCTCTGTGACCATCGTGTCCTTGGCCATACTACAGGGAAGCTTTATTAGCAGGTTATCAAGACGGTGTCCTGGGGAGGGGCGGGGCGGGAGGGAGGGAGGGAGGGGCGGGGCGTGAGGGAGGGGCGGGGGGGGCCTACAGAGACTCGACCCACTCCATTGAACCACTTGATTGAACCACCTCACTGAGCCACTGGGATGGATCACTTACCCGAAGCCACTTAATATAGGGACACTTCAAAGGTGGAGCGAATATTGAGAGAGTAAACGAACCACTTGGAGATGAACCAGTCAGATGAATCACTCACATTGGACCAGCGAGACGAAGGAGTAATATAACCAGCGTGATATGGACCCATGATATGAACCAGTGACATGAAGCAGTGCCATGAATCAACGGAAGGACGCAATGATATGAACCATTAAAATGAAGCAATGATATGAACCATTAAAATGACTCAATGATATGAACCATTAAAAGAGCTGACGCAATGATATGAACCAGTGACATGAAGCAGTGCCATGAATCAACGGAAGGACGCAATGATATGAACCATTAAAATGAAGCAATGATATGAACCATTAAAATGACTCAATGATATGAATCCTTTACGAACCTTTACCTAAAAATCATTTAACATATCGAGAGAAAAATTAAAATCCAAATCATAATCAGTCGTTTTTTGAGAAGTCTTCAACGTATAGAAAAGAAAAACAAACAAAAACACACACATGACTTCACACATGACTTCACACATGACTTCACACAAGGAAAAACAAATTCTAAAGGATTTTTTTTTTTTACCATAAACTTAGCTGATGTGTGAGAGGTGTATGTCAGTTGAGCCACCTCGGTCTGTTTACACACCTGTAATTACATTAAGCCATCTTCCGTTGCTCTTGTCCCCGTAACTGGAGGTTTGGAAAGTATGTCTCACTTTAGCATCGCCACAACAATGGATTCTGAGACATTCTTGTCGTGTATATTTACCTCTGAGAAGGAAAGATGGCGGATAATATGGCAGCAAAATCGAACTGAGACTTTACTGTAATTATATGCATTATCTTGTCCTCCAGTTATACGTATGGCTGTCTGTGAGTGACGGAGGTGACGTTGTGACGGAGGTGACGTTGTGACGGAGGTGACGTTAATAAAGACACCCGTCACAGCCTCATTGCTCTTCCTCACAAACTCTTATTACGATACAATGATCCATGACTTTGCAGTAAATGTTATAATGATCTTATTTAAACCAGCCAAGCGTTGTATTATCCTGCTCAAAACTGTCAGTCTGTCTGTCTGTCTGTCTTGTCAGTCTGTCTGTCCCCACAAAAACTCTAAAATGGTCAACGGATTTACACCCAACTTGGTATAGGTTAGCTTAGGTTAGCTTAGGTTAGCTTAGGTTAGGTTAGGTTAGGTTAGGTTAGATAGGGCCCTAACCACCCTGGCACAATCCAAACGCCCCCTCACCAGGTCAGGGACACACTATCAGGGCGGATCACCATTCCCCATAAACCGTCTTAAACTTAATCCGCGTATAAACCAGCTGGGATTCTCAAAGGTTTAATACCACAAGATTTCGTTCTAACTGGTGAGGTGAAGCCATGTGGAGATTAGAAACCCCTCGCTTATTTCACCACAAGATTAAATACCAAACGGCAAACCTAACCCAACCTAGCCTAGCATAACATAACCTAACCTAGCATAACCTAACCTAGCATAACCTAACCTAACCTAACCTAGCATAACCTAACCAAGCATAACCTAACCTAGCATAACCTAACCTAGCATAACCTAACCTAACCTAACCTAGCATAACCTAACCTAACCTAGCATAACCTAACCTAGCATAACCTAGCCTAGCATAACCTAACCTAGCATAACCTAACCTAGCATAACCTGACCTAGCATAACCTAACCTAACCTCCATCAGGTATCCTTTAAGGTGTTTGATCATCAGGTGAAATAAGTCATTAATCTTCAAGAGTTCCAAATATTCCCTTAAATAAAGTGACACAAGAATGTAACTTAACCTGATGAATTTACTTAAGTTGAGACAAACTTAAATGGTGTCACACACACACACACACACACACACACACGGCTGGTTGTGTTTTCACGATCCCGGTACATCCATCATGTAATATAAGCCACGAGTTAATACGGCTTAATTACCACCATCTTAACTCGGGATTGTGAGTCTTAGCTACGGGTGTTGGTTAGCTCTGTGATGACTCAGGTGTGGGTGGTAAGAGGGAGGGGGAATGGAGGAGGGGAGGGGGAGGGGAGGGGGGTAGGGAGGGACGAAGAGGCTGTTATCTCGCTTCGTGACGTCATATACCGTGAGAGATAAGACTAGCGCTGATGGCGAATGTTAGCGATAGACAAATGGCGTCCAAATGACACCGAGACTCTACCTTAACTGGATGCTGGTCAGGCCATTAACGCTCTTACTGCAGGTCTACCAAAGGTCTTCATTACATCTTGAGAATATGAGAACAATTCATCTCTCTCTCTCTCTCTCTCTCTCTCTCTCTCTCTCTCGAATGTAAACAAAACTGAATTAGAACACGCTTGAGAGAGGTGACCTGACCCTGTGACCTACTAACTCTAAAACACATGTCTGTTCTAAGGAGTTGTCATGATACATACATACATACACACACATACATACATACATACATACATACATACATACATACAGAGTAGTGAAGGAGATGTGCTGACTCAAGGTATTTGGTGGTGGTGGAAAATTACGCCAGAGGACCACACAAGATTGGTCCATACGCATCTGGTCCTTCCCTATGGTCCACTCACACAGCTGGTCTTTCACTGGTCCACTCACATAGCTGGTCCACACACCCAGATGACACTTAACTTGGTCCATCCACACAGCTGGCCCTATTATGGTCCACACACAAAAACAGATGGTCCTTCCCTGGTCCACACACACACACACACACACACAGCCGGTCCATACATACACAGGCTGGTCCACAAAGCCCCCACACAGCGCAGACACAGTTCGGTCCAGTGAATGAGGCACCTTATTTATGCCACCTATTAATTTGCAATTCAAAAATAATGCCTTCCTATGTCCTCCCTGTGCCCCTGCCACCAGTACCCAGGGAGGGGGGCATGGGAAGGAGGGAGGGAGGGAGGGAAGGAGGGAAGAAGGAAGGGAGACAGGGGGGAGGGAGGGAAGGGCAGAGAGATGGCAAAAGGAGATGAAGGAATAAAGGCGGAGGAGGGAGAGGGGGAAAGATGGAGAGAGAGAGAGAGACTACCATCTGGGTACGCAATTGAATTAATTCACGTATTGTATCTTAATAAAAGTTAATTTTCGACCCCCCTCCCCCACACACCCTCCCCATACACCCCCCCCTTTTTTCTGTAGAGAAAGGAGGAGTGAAAGAAGATTAGAGGTGGGGGAAGGAAGTTATAGTTCGGAAATTGAAGAAGTTTAGGAGGAGGTAAGAGAGGGCGGGCTGACCGCCTAGCTAAGCTAATGGTGTGTTAGGGTTGTGTCATGGGTTAGTTATTGTCTGTCGGTACAGGCACTAGACATCCTACCCTATCCCATATATGGGTGTTTTAAGGGCCTTATTTCATATTCCGCCGACCCTACTGGCGGATGCTGGTCTAGGGAGGTTGTCTATTGCCTGGCCGTGTAGATCGGGGGTGGTAATGGACCTTTTGAGAATTGGTAACTTTTTGGGAACCATGTATGGTTGTTCTCGTTATCTGGTGGGAGTCTTTGAAGGAGTTCTTGCTCTGATCGTTCTATCTTTTGCCAGATTCTGCTGGCCAGGGTGTGCAGCTGATGGGTGATGGGTTTTATTCTCAGGTCTCTATGTATCTCGGCTGTGGTTCTGGTGAAGGGGTATCTTTCACCTGTGACGAATCTTAGGGCTTCATTTTGGCCCACCTGTAATTTTAATATTTGAGTGGTGCTCATAGTATGAAGAGGTACTGCTGGGTAAGTTAATATCGGTGTGATAAATGATGTCACCAGGAGGAGTTTTATTTTCTCAGGTAAAGTGGTATAGTTTTCTCAGCTCTCTTCTTGCCTTTTCCTTCCTGTTGTGGACATGATGGGAGTAACCTTTCGTGGATATATGCAGGCCCAGGAGGGTGCCTCTGCTTTTGTATTCTATCTGAGCATTATTGGTTACTAATGGATGGGTTTTCCTTCTGCATAAGGGTATCATTGTGAATTTTGGGAGACTGGTTTGGATGTTCAATTGTTTTTCGAAATTATTTACACCCCCGCTTCCACCCACCCACCCCATACACCCACCCACCTCATAAACCCACCCACCATACACACCCCCGCCCCATACACCCCCTGCCACACACCCACACACAGATGACTCGGTACACAGGGACAATAACTCACAACTGCTAACATCAGTGATAATGACATCCGACACAGATCAATACATTGCCGCTCGTTGCTGCAGGCTGGCCCAGTTTTAGCACTGTTTACACGGCAGTAAATCACCGCGGAGAGCCTCTTGCTTGTCGTGCCCAGCCACCCACACAGTTCCACACATTGACGTCGACTTTTTTTACACTTGTACTTGAGAGATGCCATTAATGTACAAAACGCCCATTATCTCTCTCTCTCTCTCTCTCTCTCTCTCTCTCTCTCTCTACGGGGGGAGGGGGGAGAGAAGCCATTGGGGATTATAAGGGTGAAAATTACGACCAAAATTAAGGAAATGGGTTGGGGAGGGGATGGTAGGGTTTATATACGCTAAAGTATCTCGTATATATTAAACGTTTGTATTTCATCTATATAAAGTCTCTCTCTCTCTCTCTCTCTCTCTCTCTCTCTCTCTCTCTCTCTCTCTCTCTCTCTCTCTCTCTCAAAACAGTCAGCTAAAAAATACCATACACCGTCTATCCAAAAATAATGTCTAAATTTAGTGGAATAATCTCTTATCTACCTAATCTTCATAGTTTTATCAACATGAGACAAATAATCTCTCTCTCTCTCTCTCTCTCTCTCTAGTCTATACTCTCTCTCTCTTTCTCTCTAGGCTATCTCTCTCTCTCTCTCTCTCTCTCTCTCTCTCTCTCTCTCTCTCTCTCTCTCTCTAGGCTATCTCTTTCTCTTTCTCTAGGCTATCTCTCTCTCTCTCTCTCTCTCTCTCTCTCCCTCTTTCTCTCTCTCTCTAGTCATCTCTCTCTCTCTCTCTCTCTCTCTTTCTCTAGGCTCTCTCTCTCTCTCTCAGTCTATCTCTCTCTCTCTCTCTCTCTCCTCTCTCTCTCTCTCTAGGCTATCTCTCTCTCTCTCTCTCTCTCTCTCTCTAGTCTCTCTCTCTCTCTCTCTCTCTCTCTTTCTCTAGGCTCTCTCTCTCTCTCTCTCTCTGAGTCTATCTCTCTCTCTCTCTCTCTCTCTCTTTCTCTCTGGCCAAGGCAAGTTTCATTTCTATATATAATTAATAAATGCGTTTATAATATCCAAATAATTCGAAAAATATCCCATAAATATTTTTCAGTTCAGAATTGAGATAAAAGTTCATGTAAAAAAAAAATAAATAAAAAATAAAAAATATAAAAAAATGAAAATACAAAAATATATCCGTATTTTTCTTCACAATTCCCAAGGTCTGGTCTTGGTAGTGTGGTGAACAGTGTTGCCAGCTGGTAACCTCTTCAGCGGGGTAGGGGGGCGGGGGTCAACTCTTACATATTCATCTCTGGTGTATTGGTAACCCTGGGTCATGTTTATCTGGCTACACTGTCGGGCCAGGATAACCCCACGAACTCAGACAGACAGACAGACAGACAGACAGACTGACAGACTCTCCTGCTCCAACCCCCTTCCTTCCCCTCCCCCCCAATTTTTTTCTTCCCTCTTTCCTCCCCTAATCAAAGCACCCCTTCTCCCCTCATTCAACCATCCCTTCTACTCTCCCCAACCTCTCCCCACCTCCAACCTTATCCCCCAACATCTCCACTCACCCCCAACACCCCCTCCCCTCCCACAATGGCTCACTTGACACCCCCCAAAAAAACCCCCACCTAGTTCAGAACCTTCCCCTTCTCTCCCCGTCACCTCCTCTCCCCTCACCCTAAATCTTTCCTTACATATCCTCCCCTCCCCGGTCACAACCCCTGTCCCTAATAAGCACCCCTCTCCCCAGAACTGAAACCTCTTCCTCTCCCCCACTACTGAGGCTTCGTCACTAGGAGGAGAAGGAAGAGGAACAAAAGAAGAAGAGGAAGAAGAGAAAGAAGGGGAGGAGGAGGATGAAGAAGAGGAGGAGGATGAAGAAGAGGAGGAGGAAGAGGAAGAAGAGGAGGAAGAGGAAGAAGAGGAGGAGGAGAAGGAACAGGAGGAGGAAGAGGAAGAAGAGAAGAAAGAGGAGGGTAACATTCAATCAGGCGACCATAACAGTAAAGTCAAATCAGCGAGGCAGGAGAGGCTGGGAATGACCTGCTGACCAAACTGGCTGCCGGGAAGGAGGGAGAAAGGGAAGAGGAAAGGGAGAGGGATGGGAGAAAAGGGAGAGGAAGGGAGGAGAAAAGGGAGGGGAAGGGAGGGGGGAGAAAAGAGAGAAAGAGGGGGAAAGAGGGGAGGAAAAAAGAAAAGGGGAAGGAGAAAAAGATATGGGAGGAAAGATCAGGGGTGAAAGGAAAGAGGGGGAGAGGGATGAGAGGGGCGACAGAGAGGAGAAAAATGTGGAAGGAGAGAGAGAGAGAGAGAGAGAGAGAGAGAGAGAGAGAGAGAGAGAGAGAGAGAGAGAGAGAGAGAGAGAGAGAGAGAGAGAGAGAGAGAGAGAGTACAAGACAGTTAATATCAGTATATATATTCCGGCTTAAGTTCCTGAGTCATCCTTACCATTTTAAATCGAGTGGAAACGCATCACTATATATTCGAGAACATTTACAGAAAAAAAAACATAAATTCTGTGTAAATTATTATATTTTTTACGCCAAAAACATCCTAAAAAGTAAATGTAAATTATGAGAATATTTACGTAAAAATAACCTTAAACCGTAAATTCAGTGCAAATATCTTTAAGAATAAAAAAAATCATCCTTGAATCATAAATTAGGTGTAAATACGAAGAACCATAACCCCCCCCCCCACACACACAGCCACGAGTAAAATACTGCACCGTCATATTTCTTGGCCGTATTTACAAAACCATTCCCATCGCCGTAAATTAAGTGTAAATACTATACCACATTATTTCCCAAGCCATCGTAAATCGAGTGTAAGTATCCCAAGAAAAAAAAATATCCTGACCATTGTAAACTGAATGTAAGTAGGTCTTTATTTTCTGGGCGAATTTACAAAGGATATTTACAAAGGGATTCCAAAGTCTGTATTTACAATAGGGTATTTACACTAAGCCTCCCCAAGGGTTTATTTACAAAGGGATTCCCAAGTCTGTATTTACAAAGAAGCATTTAAATAAGGTTCCCCAAGTGTTCATTTACAAAAGGGATTCCCAGGTCCGTATTTACAAAGGGGCATTTACACTAAGCCTCGCCAAAAGTACTGCACCATATAAGCTTCCCTCCAGCGGTGTAAATTGCCTGGTGTCGGGGATTGTAAGATAACATAGAGGGCTTGCAGAGACGCCGCGCCAAATAGATGATCGTCTCAGAGTTTTAGAAGTGAAGAATTTTGTCAGAGTCATAATGGAAAGGTGATGAACGGCTGTGGGGGTGATGAACGGCTGTGGTGGTGATGAACGGGAGGGAGGTGTAAGGGAGGGGGAGAGGTGTAAGGGAGTGGGATGATAGGGTGTGGGGAGAGGGGTCGGCACTCTTTAATAAATATCCCTCCTCATTTTCTTCTCAAATAATGAAGATAACTACAGAAAAAAAACCACCACTGAGACACCCCCTAAACTCCCTTCCTTCCTTATCTGACTGACACTGTTTATCGTACATGAGGGAGTAATAATTTTCAGGTGATGCTTAAAAAAAAAATAAATAAATAAATAAATAAAATCTATAAAGAAAATAAAAAAAAGTCGTAATTTCCTTTATCTTCCCTGACACGAGGGGGAAAAATCCCACGAAATTTCTCGTTTTTTTTTGTTAATGTTATAATTTTTCTTTCTCTTGATTATACATCATCTTTTACCTCATGGCAAGGGGTAGAGCAATGACTGGTTGGGTTAGGTTAGGTTAGGTTAGGTTAGGTTAGGTTACCAATAGGATGGTTAATCTTCAGGTAAAATAAACAAGGGTATTTAACATTACAGAAGCCCCCTCTTCAAAAATACAGTATACTTGGAACACTAAGATGGAACACACACACACACACACACACACACACACACACACACACACACACACACACACACACACACACACGTACACACACGCACACACACACACACACACACACACGACTTACACTCAAACACGAAACTTAAATACAAGACTGCGCCTTTGACAGCCACCCACAAAAAAAAAAACTCGACTCCAAAATGATAAGGTTTTAGTGACGAGGAAGACAGCGATCAGAGTAAAATACAGCCTGGCGATGGTTCCTGACAGATGAGACCGAGGCGGCACAAGACCTTGACAAAGTGATGGAATATAAATCTCAGGTAAATGATAGATATTGGGATATGAATCTTAGGAGGCAAAAAAAAAAAAAAAAAAAAAAAAAAATCTTATCTTTCAACTTGCTGAGCCAATCAATTATGAAGTGGCTGCCTCCTTGGTTTAATCTTGTGGTTTATAAGTTTAGTTAAGAGAGTTTTGTGATTGGAGGGTGAGGTGGTTGAGGTCCCTTATACCCTCAATCTCACCCAATCAAATCAATCACGGTGTTATTGACAAACAGACAGGGTGTAAGTATGTCAAGAGGGTATATTGGTGGCCCCTAGACAGACAGACAGACAGACAGATAGACAGACACGCACCAGCACACTCCTTCGATGCCAGCGAGTTAATAACGACATATTGCTCTCTGACTCTAGATTTATCGTCCCTTTATAAATATATTTCAGCGATATTGTCCAGTGACCGGAGGGAAAGACAGGAATATCTCTCTCTCTCTCTCTCTCTGAACTAAACATTTACCTTCACTATTTGTATAAGATAACAGTACATTATGTATTTCACTGTAATTATTAATCTATTACTGAACCTGTAATACCCGATGGAAGGGTGACATGTGGGGAGAGAGAAAGGGGGGGGGAGTGGAAAGGAAATAGAGGAAGGAGGTGGAAGAGGAAAGAGAAGGAATAAAGAAAGACGAAATAGGAGAAGGAAAGAGGGACAAGACGACCCTCCCCCTCCCCCCCCTTGGTGATAAAGGTATGATATATGCAGCATATATTTATGATCAGCCAGGGAGACAGGTGCTCTAAGGACCACACATCCCATAAGGTCGACCCACGCCTAACGACAACCAGGGATCATCACCCGTATGGAGTGGCGTGGTGTAGCTCCCTCCTGCCCCGAAGTTGGCGGTGTCTTCAGAAGGTAATAACTTGAGCCTTGAGATCAGGACACGAATTCATAAACCATTTTTAGGGTGATGTTTAAGTTGAGTTTCATTAAGTTATCTAAGGAGGCGTCACAACACGATACCTGCCTAGCGACCAGGAAAATGTGAGGTGGTGGTGAGGGATGGTGGTGGTGAGGGATGGTGGTGGTAAGGGATGGTGGTGGTGAGGGATGGTGGTGGTGAGAGATGGTGGTGGTGAGAGATGGTGGTGGTGAGAGATGGTGGTGGTGAGAGATGGTGGTGGTGGTGAGATGGTGGTGGTGGTGAGATGGTGGTAGTGGTGGTGGTGAGGGTGGTGGTAGTGCTATACACCACACCCAACTGTACTCAATACTATGTAAATATTAAATTATGGATAGGTTTAATTAGTTAAGACTTTTCAAGAGATTCGCAGCTCTCAAAGGCCTCAACCACGTCTGTATTACCGGCACTGTATTAATTATCATGTCTGTATTATCGGTATTGTATTATCAAGTCAAGTACTGTATTGATTATCATATCTGTATTATTGGTACTGTATTATTCATGTTACTTTCCGTGTCAACAAACTGCCTCTTGGTCATGACACTTCAAATTAACGATGATGACGATAATCTTGATATATTGGACGATGGCGATAACACTTATGATAAATATGATATATACCTGACATAGATTACGATCAGAGTGTTTTTAAAGTGACATTAAGCGAAGGTTTTTAAAATTTACATACGTCACCTTATCTACTGTGCCTTGATCCCAGCGGATGTTAATGATGGCCCGCGTCTTACCTGGGAAAAAACAAACAAAACAATTAATATCAGTTTACATGATAAATGATGATAAATTATGTGCAGTCAAGCAATAAAAACATCAAAATCAATAAATCCATCACCCACAGATACAATTATCATCAACCACGTCCTGGCGTAAAGTAAAAACTAATAATTGTGAGCCATCGTTGGACCAGGAAATAATATTAGCGAGCAAACCCGTTCGCCTTGACTTGTATATATACCCCCCTTAACGTCACACCGTTCGCGACAGTGTATGACGCAGTATATCCACAACACCCGAGAAGCATCACACGGGGCTGCCCTATGTAAACTATAAACTTAGAAAATGTGAAGAAATAAACCTAAATTTACGTCATTAAGTCCCGAAGTCAAATTACCAAGCGTCGTTCTAGGAGACAATGGATTCAACTCGGTGCGTATCGGCTCAGCATCCAGCGCCAGGAACCGCAACACAGAGGTCTTCCTGATGCTCTGGGCCACTAATCCGTTTCACCAGCATAAAAACGCTCATAGTAATGTTTATGTCACGTCAGAGAGGAAACAAATGTGTGTCTTGGTTCCGCATGTGTGTGTGTGTGAAAATGTTTCCTTAAGAGTAAAAATGTAACTTATTTTGAAACTTTTAGTGGAAATTAATTTATATTTTTTATAACTATAATAACCTAAGGAAACCTAGATTACCTCAACCTCATATAAACAAACTTAAACCTCCCTCCCTCCCTCATCCCAACGCCTGACCTTCCCCTTCCCTATCCCCTCCCTCCCTTCCCCACCCCTTCCCTCCCACATACCTTGCCTTGCCACCTTTCTGATAACCCCTGATCTCAAGGACAGAGGGGGGAGAGAGGAACAGGAGAGGAAAGGGGGGGAAAGAAGGGGGAGGTTAATAAGAAAACAAAGGGTAAGGGTAAAAAAAAGGAGGTGGGGAGAAGGGCAAAAGGGAGAATAAGGGAAGGAGAAACAGGAAGAGAGACGCTAACAGGGGAGACAAAGGGAGATAAGAACAAGGTAGTGATGACCGTAAAGGAAGGGAGAGATTCACGGCTCACTGCAACGACCTTGAACTAACGTGATTATTGTCTGCCTCATAAATACTGTATTATTATCATCATTATTATTATTATTATTATCATCATTATTATCATTATTATTATCTTTATTAATTATTAATTATCATCAATTATTATTATTATTTTTTTTTATTTAATCATGACTGCAATAGTGGCAAAAATGTGTATGTATCACTATGCATGTTTGTATGTATTTTACGTGTGTATATACAGGTGTGAATGTAGTATGAATGTATGGACGTATGCATTCTCCTCCCCAGGTAGCCATGTCAACAACGGAATGAGACACGTGTCCTTACCTGCTCTTGCTGCAGGTGTGGACTAATCTGGGCAGACTGGCTAGCGGCGAAGCTTTTGTGGGTGCTGGGGAGGGAGGGAAGAGGGGGGGGTGGGGGAACAGGGGAGAGGGGAGGAGGAGGTGAAGTGGAGGCGGAAGTGAGCAGCGGCCAAGGTAGGGTAGGTAACTGAGAGAGAGAGAGAGAGAGAGAGAGAGAGAGAGAGAGAGAGAGAGAGAGAGAGAGAGAGAGAGAGAGAGAGAGAGAGAGGAGAGAGAGAGAGAGAGGAGAGAGAGAGAGAGAGAGAGAGTACTAGAATGACACACACACACACACTTAAGTCAGGTCACGTTAACCTCACGTCACATGAAGCACCGAGGAGGAGGCCCTACCTCCTCCACTTCCCTCTCCAACCCACTCCCTCCTTCTGTTCCCCCACCAATTCATTACGCCTCCCTCCACCAATTCTACCATCCCTTCTCTCCCACTGAATCATCACACGGGAATATTCCAAGAATTCCCGAGATACACCAGATTACCTATGAGCATTCCTAATTGATTGCGAGGAATGTGTGTGTGTGTGTGTGTGTGTGTGTGTGTGTGTGTGTTCCTTCATCAGCTCCTCCTTCGGTAGAGAGAGACAGATTGGAAGAACACGTAGTATGCAGGAGGGGCGAAGGAGGATGGAAGGGGAAAGAGAGAGGGGAGAGAGGAAGAAGGGGAAGAGGGGAAGAAGGGGAAGAGGGGGAAGGGGGGAGTGTTAACCCAATGCTGATACTACCCTCAACAACCACCACCACTACAACCACCACCACCATAACAACCACCACCATAACCACCACCATAACCACCACCACCATCACCTCACAACATAATCACACAACAGTTAGGTCTGAACAATATTTCTTAGTCACTTCCTCCTTCATCAAACCTAACCTAACCTAACGTAACCTAACCTAACCTAACCCCTACCACCCGACCTCCTGTGTGTGTGTGTGTGTGTGTGTGTGTGTGTGTGTGTAGAAAATCAATGCTACATATAAAAGATAAACACAGACAGAATCAGCCGCTACCAACCTTCAAAAGCCACAGGCAACACACTCTTCCTCTCACTCAAAGCCACGGGCAACACACTCTTCCTCGCACTCAAAGCCACGGGCAACACACTCTTCCTCTCACTCAAAGCCACGGGCAACACACTCTTCCTCTCACCCAAAGCCACAGGCAACACACTCTTCCTCTCACTCAAAGCCACAGGCAACACACTCTTCCTTCCTACCAAAGGCTGGGCAACATACTCTTCCTTCTCACCCAGCCACGGGCAACACACTCTTCCTTCCTCACCCAAAGCCACGGGCAAGGCAACACACTTTTCCTCTCACTCAAAGCCACGGGCAATGACACTTTCCTCTCACCCAAAGCCACGGCAAACACTCTTCCTTCCTCACCAAAGCCACGGGCAACACACTCTTCCTCGCACTCAAAGCCACGGGCAACACACTCTTCTCACCAAAGCCACGGGCAACACACTCTTCCTCTCACCCAAAGCCACGGGCAACACACTCTTCCTTCCTCACCACAAAGCCACGGGCAACACACTTTCCTCGCACCCAAAGCCACGGGCAACACACACTCTTCCTTCTCACCCAAAAGCCACGGGCAACACTTTCCCTTCCTCACTCAAAGCCACGGGCAACACACCTTCCTCTCACCCAGCTTACGGGCAACACACTCTTTCCCTCTCACTCAAAGCCAATACGGGCAACGTCACACTCTTCTCGCACTCCAAAGTTACGGCAATACACTTTTCCTCTCACTCAAAGCCACGGGCAACACACTCTTCCTCTCACTCAAAGCCACGGGCAACACACTTCTTCCTTCACTAAAGCCACGGGCAACACACTCTTCCTCTCACCCAAAGCTGGCTGGGCAACACACTCTTCTCTCACCAAAGCCACGGCAATACACTTTCCTCTCACCCAGTTACGGCAACACACTTTTCCTCTCACTCAAAGCCACGGGCAACACACTCTTCCTCGCACTCAAAGCCACAGGCAACACACTCTTCCTCTCACCCAAAGCCACGGGCAACACACTCTTCCTCGCACTCAAAGCCACGGGCAACACACTCTTCCTCTCACTCAAAGCCATAGGCAACACACTCTTCCTCAAAGCCACAGACAACACACTCTCTCACTCAAAGCCACGGGCAACACACTCTTCCTCGCACTCAAAGCCACAGGCAACACACTCTTCCTCTCACCCAAAGCCACGGGCAACACACTCTTCCTCGCACTCAAAGCCACGGGCAACACACTCTTCCTCTCACTCAAAGCCATAGGCAACACACTCTTCCTCAAAGCCACAGACAACACACTCTTCCTTGCACTCAAAGCGGCGCCACTTACAAAGCCTTCAAGAAACCTAAGGGAACGCCCGCTCAGTAAAGGAGTTCAAGGGATGTGTCTGACCCGCCTAAAGGAACGCCTCCCGCCCCATTAACTCACCCGAGACAACCAGGACAACAAACGCCCCTTGAAATACTTAAAAGAACCCACGAAGAATGAGAACTCCCAAAATAAACTCCTTGGTCATAATCCCTTAAAGAACGACTTGTAGAACCCCCTTAAAGAACGACTTGTAGAACTCCTTAAATGAACGACTTGTAGAACCCCCTTAAAGAACGACTTGTAGAACTCCTTAAATGAACGACTTGTAGAACCCCTTAAAGAACGACTTGAACCCCTTAAAGAACGACTTGTAGAACCCCTTAAAGAACGATTTGTAGAACTCCTGAAGAACGACTTGGAACTCCTGAATGAACGACTTGTAGAACCCCTCAATGAATGACTTCAGGTAAACCCCTTAAAGAACGACTTGTAGAACCGCGTTTAAAGAACGACTCTAGAACCCCTTAAAGAACGACTTGTAGAACCCTTAAAGAACGACTTGAACCCCTTAAATGAATGACTCGTAGAAACCTAAAGGAACGACTTGTAGAACTGCTTGTAAAGAACGACTTAGAACCCCTTAAAGAACGACTTGTAGAACCCCTTAAAGAACGACTTGAACCCCTTAAAGAACGACTTGTAGAACCCCCTTAAAGAACGACTTGTAGAACCCCTTAAAGAACGACTTGTAGAACCCCCTTAAAGAACGACTTGTAGAACCCCCTTAAAGAACGACTTGTAGAACCCCTTAAAGAACGAACGACCTGCAGAACCCCTAAAAGAACGACATGTAGAACACCTAAAAAGTAAACAGAACGCCGGGAAGGAACAACATAGCAAAGCCTCCCCGAAACCTTCTCATTAAAGTCACACCTAACAGGCAGGCCGTAACAGCTACCGAAGCTGTAGTCATTAGCCAACAGCTTCTTTGACTTGCTAATCCGACCACAGCCTCAACATCTGCTTGTTTTGGCGGGGCCCCGAGCCAGCCGAGCCAAGCCAAGCCGAAATTCCATCCATCCTTCCCTCCCTCCCTTCCCTGCCATCCATCCGTCCCCTTGTTGATGCTGGTTAACTAGTGGATGTCCAGAGTTGGCCATCCTCTTTTGAGCCCATCACCCCTTTTATCCCTGGGAAAAAAAAAAAACGTCCCGTGACTTAGGACAAAATAAACAAAAAATATATACATGATTAAAAACTATAATAAAAACAACAACAAACACAAGCGGGATTTAGAGGGAATATTAAATACAGTAAAGAGAAAATACCAGAAATTAAACACAAACACAAACGCGTCAATGTTGCCAAGGGAGAAAAAAATATATATCACCTGAACAAACACACACACCCCCCCAAAAAAATTCTAGAACCTCTTTCCCCCGAGTTTGTCAAGACTGTAAAACAAGAGAGAGACGAATGTAAACAGAGGGTAAAGGAGGAGTGATAACGAAGGGTGTAAACGTGGAGGAGAGAGAGAGAGAGAGGGAGAGAGAGAGGGTGGTGAGCCGTCAACAAGAGAGGTCGACCTTCACTCACATCCATAACTGTGGTATTTACTCCTTCACCCACAAGACCCTCCCACACCCCTACCTGCCTGCCTACCTTCCTACCTACTTTACACCCTCTCTTCTCTCCCTCTTCTTCTTAATATTCGTTTCTATCTGCATTTCCTCCTCCTCCTTCTTCTTCTTTTCCATATTCAACTTCTCCTTCTATTCCATCTTCGTCTTCCTCGTTTGCCCGACACTCTCTTTCATTTTCTTCTTCCTCTTCTCTTCTTCTTCTCCTCAATCCCCGTCTTTTTCTTGCTTTTCTCTCTCCATCTCCTTCCTATTCCTTTGATCCTCTTCGCCTCCTTTGATTCTCTAGCACTCCTTCCCCTCTCTTTCATTATCTCCCCCTCCTCTTCCTCCTCAGCGTTCTGATGATTCTCTTCTCCTTCCTCCTCCCCCTCTTCTTCTTCCCTTCCTTCTTCCTCCTCCTCCTCCTCTTCCTCCTCCCTCGGCTCTTCCTCCTCCTCCCTCTTCTTCTTCCCTTCCTTCCTTCCTCCTCCCTCTTCTCTCTCCTTCCTTCCTTCCTCTTCCTCCTTCCTCTTCCTCTTCTTCCTGGTCATCCTCCTAAGTGTCCATAGGGGGTGTGTGTCGTGGGGGAGACACCCATTCCTTTGCCTGTCTTGTGAGTCAGTCGATACAACGACTCTCTCTGCCCTCTCACTTCTCTCTCCTGTCCCTCTCACCCCTCTCTCCTGCTGTCACTATCATCTGTCCCTCTTATCGCCCCCTAACTTCTCTCTGCCTCCCCTTTTTCACACTATTAGCTTCCCTCTTGCTCTCACTCCCCTCTCACTTTCCTCTTACCCCACTCTTTTTTCCTCCTCTGAACTCTCACTCCCTCTCTCATTCCCCCACTTCCTCTTCCATCCCCCCTCTCTCTCTCTCTCTTCCAACTCTCCTCTTTTTATTCTCCTTCACTCACCCTCCCCACTCACTCCCTCTCACTCACTCATTTCACCCTCTCACCCCATCTCTCACACTCTCTATGTTCCTCTCTCTCTACACACTCCCATTTTCCCTTTCCTCTCCCCTCCTCTCTCACCTCCATTTCCTCTCATTCTCCTCTCCTCTCTCCCTCGTTCCTCTCACTTTACCCCTTCTTCTTTATCGTTGTTTGTCTTCATTATCACCAAGTTGCTATCATTCACTTTCGCTGTCTGCTGCTGTCAGGTGCTGTGTCTTACGCCCTTATGTCTGCTGTCTCCTTACGCCGTTGCTGTTCTTCTGACCCTGATTTCTGCTTTTATGTCTGCTGAGGCTGCTGTGCCATCGTCAGCTGTTCCTGTCTTCGTCGTCTGCCAGTCTGCCATCGTCGTCTGCTACTCTGCCATCGTCGTCTGCCACTCTGCCATCGTCGTCTGCCACTCTGCCATCGTCGTCTGCCACTCTGCCATCGTCGTCTGCCACTCTGCCATCGTCGTCTGCCACTCTGTCATCGTCGTCTGCCACTCTGCCATCGTCGTCTGCCACTCTGTCATCGTCGTCTGCCACTCTCCGCCATCGTCGTTTGCCACTGTCATCGTCGTCTGCCACTCTGCCATCGTCGTCTGCTACTCTGCCATCATCGTCTCTGCCACTCTGCCACCGTCGTTTGCCACCTGCTCGTCGTCTGCCACTGTGCCATCGTCGTCTGCCACTCTGCCATCGTCGTCTGCCACTGTGCCATCGTCGTCTGCCACTCTGCCATCGTCGTCTGCCACTCTGCCATCCGTCGTCTGCTACCATCGTCGTCTGCCACTTGCCATCGTCGTCTGCTACTCTGCTACCGTCGTCTGCCACTGTGCTCATCGTCGTCTGCCACTGTGCCATCGTCGTCTGCCACTCTGCCATCGTCGTCTGCCACTCTGCCACCGTCGTCTGCCACTCTGCCATCGTCGTCTGCTACTCTGCCACCGTCGTCTGCCACTCTGTCATCGTCGTCTGCCGCGGACCTCAAAGCCTCAGAAGGCCTTTGTTTTGGCGTCTTTGTCTTCTTCTTTCTCGCTCTTTTCAGCCTTTCTCTCTTCCTATCCCTGTCTCTCTCTCCTGCACCATCCTGTCTCTCTCTCCCTGTGCCATCCCTGTCTCTCTCTCTCCTGTGCCATCCCTGTCTCTCTCTCTCTCCCCTGCACCATCCCTGTCTCTCTCCTCTCCTGCACCATCCCCTGTCCCCCTCTCTCTCTCTCCCCTGCCATCCCTGTCTCTCTCTCTCCCGCACCATCCCCTGTCTCCTTCTCTCCTGCACCATCCCTGTCTCTCTCCTCTCCCAGCCATCCCTTGTCTCTCTCCTGCACCATCCCTGTCTCTCTCTCTCTCCTGTGCCATCCCTGTCTCTCTCTCTCCTGTGCCATCCCTGTCTTCTCTCTCTCCCTGCACCATCCCTGTCTCTCTCTCTCCTCCTGCTATCCCTGTCTCTCTCCCCATCCATCCCTGTCTCTCTCTCTCCTGTGCCATCCCTGTCTCTCTCTCTCCTGTGCCATCCCTGTCTCCTGCACCATCCCTGTCTCTCTCTCCCTGCATCCCTGTCTCTCTTCATCTCTCTCGTGTGTGTGTGTGTGTGTGTGTGTGTGTGTGTGTGTGTGTGTGTGTGTGTGTGAATCAATCTATCATATTCATCTATCTTCTCTCATCACAAACCAGCCTACCCAGTATACTCTCGCTCAGGACATATACTTTAGCATATCCCAAGATAAGACCCGAAATAATTATGGAGTATATTTCACTATATTCCACTAATACGCCGATATAACGTAGTATACCCTTTTACGCCAATATACACGACTAATACGCCAACATAACGCAGTATACCCCTTAAAGACGCCAATATACCTGACTAATACGCCAATTAACGCAGTATACCCTTTAATACGCCAATATACCGACTAATACGCCAACATAACGTAGTATACCTTTAATGCCAGTATATCCGACTGTCAGGAGCAGTAGTGAAGGTTCATGACTGGTCCGATACATTAATTTTTGTTGAGGCGACATAATTAAACTGGGGAGGGGAGGAGGGGAGGGGAGGGGAGGTGGGAGGGGGGGGAGAGGTGGGAGGGGGGAGGGAGAGGTGGGAGGGGGAGGGAGAGGGGTGGGAGGGGGGGGAGGAGGTGGGGAGGGGGAGGGGGAGGGGAGGGGAGAGGTGGGAGGGGGGAGGTGGGAGGGGGGAGGGGAGAGGTGGGAGGGGGGAGGGGGAGAGGGTGGGAGGGGGGGAGTGGGGAGAGGTGGGGGGGAGAGGGTGGAGGGGGGGGAGGGGGAGAGGTGGGAGGGGGGAGGGGGAGAGGTGGGGGGGAGAGGTGGGAGGGGGGAGGTGGGAGAGGTGGAGGGGGGAGGGGAGAGGTAGAGGGGGAGAGGTAGATGGGGAGAGGGAGGGGGAGGGGAGAGGTGGAGGGGAGGGGAGGTGGGGGGGGAGGGGGAGAGGTGGGGAGGGGGAGAGGTGGAGGGGGAGGGGAGAGGGTGGAGGGGAGGGAGAGGTGGAGGGGAGAGGGAGAGGTGGATGAGGAGGGAGTGGAGAGGTGGAGAGGGGGAGGGGAGAGGTGGAGGGGGAGGTGTGGGAGAGGTGGGAGAGTGGGGAGAGGGGAGGGGAGGGGGAGAGGTGGGGAGTGGGGAGAGGTGAAGGTGGGGGGGAGGGGGAGAGGTGGGGAGGGGGAGAGGTGGGAGGTGGGGAGGGGGAGAGGGGGGAGGGGGGGAGGGGAGAGGGGAGGGGGGAGGGGAGAGGGGTGGGGAGGGGGAGGGGGGAGGTGTGGGAGGGGGGGAGTGGGGGAGGTGGGGAGGGGGAGAGGTGGGGAGGGGGAGAGGTGGGAGGGGGGGAGGGGGGAGAGGTGGGGAGGGGGAGGGGGAGAGGTGGGGGAGAGGGGGGGGAGGTGGGAGAGGGGAGGGGGGAGGGGGAGAGGTGGAGGGGGAGGGGGGAGGTGGGAGGGGGAGGAGGGGGAGGTGGGGAGGGGGAGGGGGAGAGGTGGGGAGAGGTGGAGGGAGGGAGGGGAGAGGTGGGAGGGGAGGTGGGGAGAGGTGGAGGGGAAGGGGAGAGGTGGAGGGGGGAAGGGGGAGGAGGTGGAGGGGAGGTGGGGAGAGGTGGAGGGGAAGTGTGGGAGAGGTGAGGGGGAGGGGGAGAGGTGGAGGGGGAGTGTGGGAGAGGTGGAGGGGTAAGTGTGGGAGATGAGAGGACGGGGAGAGGAGGGGAGGGTAAAGGAGAGGAGGGAGAAGGTCGAGGAAGGAAGAGAACATACACACACACATACAGGCGGTGACGTCATAGGTTAAAATCGCCACAGGTTAAAGTCTTGTGTAAACAGAGTCCATCTTGATATCCCAGCACAAACCTCCTCTTCCTCCTCACTGCCATACTCCCCTGGCTTGACAAAATAATAGACCTCCCGCATTAGCTGCCAAAAACATTCATGTCTGCAGCTAAACCTCATTTAAATTCCTGCTATTCTGCAAGTATAATCTGGCTTGAGGATAATAATAATAATAATAATAATAATAAGAGAGAGAGAGAGAGAGAGAGAGAGAGAGAGAGACCAGGTACCAAAGTTAGAAGCAGAGCGGCAGACAAAAACACACCTTGAGGAACTCCCCCCAAAATTATCATATTTTTCAAGTTATCTCGTTATCCTCCCTTGCCCTTATCTCCCCCTGTTATTTCCTATTTTCCTATTGTTACACCCATTTCCTCTTCCTCTGTCCCTGTTCCTCCTCTCTCTTCTTCCCATTCTCAAACGTCCACTTTGTTCCTCTATTGTCACTTGTTCTCTTCTTCTTCCTCCTCCTCTTCTCATTTTCTTTTCCTTCAGCCACCACCTATCATCCATACCTGAGTGATGGTGGTGGGGTAGTAGTAGAAGTGGTGGTAGAAGTAGTGGTAGTAGTGGTGGTAGTAGTAGTGGTAGTAGTAGTGGTAGTTGTGGTGGTAGTGATGGTAGTGGCCTCCGTCTTGAAGTAATCACATAATCAACAGACAAGCTGACATTTGTCGTCTGTCTACTTGGCTGACAGACAAGACAGCTGGGTAGATGGCTGACAGACTAGACCGTTAAGACTGGCTGGCTGACTAGATAACTGGGTAGATGGCTGACTGACTGGCTGACTGACTAACTGATAAACTGGTTGTCTGTCTGTTTATGTCATCTAATAGCTACCTCCACCCACCTCCCTCTCCCTCATCAGTACCTCCACCCACCTCCTCACTGATCAGCATTCCACCACCTCCCTCCTCATCAGTACCTCCACCCACCTCCTCACTGATCAGTATTCCACCACTCTCCCTCACTGATCAGTACCTCCACCCACCTCCCTCACTGATCAGTACCTCCACCCACCTTCCCTCACTGATCAGTACCCCCACTCACTGATATACCTCCACCCATCTCCTCACTGATCAGTACCCCACCCACCTCCTCACTGATCAGGCAAGTGCCCCACCCACTCCTCCTCACTGATCAGCAATTCCACCCTCACTGATCAGTACCCTCCACCCACCTCCTCACTGACTGCACCTCCACCCACCTCCCTCACCTCCTCGATCAGTACCTCCACCCACCACCCTCACTGACTGGGGTACCCCCACCCACCTCCTCACTGATCAGCATTCCACCCACCTCCTCACTGATCAGTACTCTCCACCTTACACCTCCTCACTGATCAGTACCTCCACCCACCTCCCTCACTGATCAGGCACCTTGACTCCACCTCCCTCACTCGATCAGTACCTCCACCCACCTCCTCCCTCACTGCACCTCCACCCACCTCCCTCCCTCATCAGCACTCTCCACCCACCTCCCTCACTGATCAGTAAGTATCTCCACCCACCTCCCTCACTGATCAGTACTCCACCCACCTCCTCACTGATCAGTACCCCACCCACCTCCTCACTGATCAGTACCCCACTCCACCTCCCTCACTGATCAGTACCTCCACCACTCTCCTCACTGATCAGTATCTCCACCCACCTCCTCACTGATCAGGCACCCCACCCACCTCCTCACTGGATCAGTACCCCACCTCCTCACTGATCAGTACCTCCACCCACCTCCTCACTGATCAGTGCACCTCCACCCACCTCCCTCACTGATCAGTAATTCTGACCACCTCCTCACTGATCAGTGCAATTTCCACCCACCTCCCTCACTGATCAGTACCTCCACCCACCTCCCTCACTGATCAGTACCTCACTCCATTCTCCCCACTGATCAGTATCTCCACCCACCTCCCTCACTAATCAGTACCTCCACCCACCTCCCTCACTGATCAGTACCGCCACCCACCTCCCTCACTGATCAGTACCTCCACCCACCTCCCTTCACTATCAACATACCCATGACCACCATGGGAGGAGCCGCCCACAATCCTTTCAACTTGGGTCAGTATTTCCTCCCTAAATCTTCCCCACCAAACGATAATTCCTCCCTAAATATTCCCCACCAAACGATAATTCCTCCCTAAATCTTCCCCACCAAACGATAATTCCTCCCTAAATCTTCCCCACCAAACGATAATTCCTCCCTAAATCTTCCCCACCAAACGATAATTCCTCCTAAATCTCCCCGCAAACGATAATTCCTCCCTAAATCTTCCCCACCAAACTATAATTCCTCCCTAAATCTTCCCCACCAAACGATAATTCCTCCCTAAATCTTCCCCACCAAACGATAATTCCTCCCTAAATCTCCCCCACCAAACGATAATTCCTCCCTAAATCTCCCCCACCAAACGATAATTCCTCCTTAAATATTCCCAACCAGGCGGAATTAACACAGTACCTCTGCAGAAGAATTAATTTCAGATGATGTTTACTCAAATATCAATATTAAAATAGAATGTTTACTGGATGTACTCAATAGCAGATGAAGTTAGTGCGTACAACACTCCCACTGTACGCTGGTTTAGGTGAGTGTGTTTACTTAATTATCTAATATGAAATTGTGTATATTGATAGTATTGCAAGATGATGGTAATATGTTGACTCTCAGTTGCAAATATTAATTGGGAATTGTGTGTGTGTGTGTGTGTGTGTAGAGAGAGAGAGAGAGAGAGAGAGAGAGTAGGGCGTTATATCATCAGGTGAAATAAGTGGAGTTCCTTATCTTCAAGAGATCTGAATTACTTAGCCCAACCTACCCTAACTAACCCTCCGTAACCACCGGCCTGCCCTAACCTACCATAACCACCACCCTGCCCAAGCCTACCCTAACCACAACCCTGCCCTCACCTACCCTAACCACAAGCCAGCCCTGACCTAACCTACCCTAACTACAAGCCTGCCCTAGCCTAACATAACCTAACCTAACCTAACCAAGGCCTTCGACTCGGTCAACAGGGAAGCCCTATGGTGGACCCTCAGCCGTTTTGGCTGTCCACCAAAATTCACCGCCATTGTGAAGCAACTCCACGATGACATGAACAGCAGTGTCCTGCACAACGGCACTCAGTCTGAGTTCTTCCCCATCCAAACGGGGGTAAAACAAGGGTGTGTACTGACACCAACTCTCTTTTTCCATTTTCTTGGCTGCCTTCCTTACTGGTGCCAGTGCCAATTTAGTCAGCGGGGTGGACATCGAGTACCGGGTGAAGGGTCTTTTCAACATAAGACGACTCCAGGCAGGAACAAAGGTGTCGGCAGCTTCCATTACTGAACTTTAGTATGCAGACGACCTCACTCTTGTTACTCACACTGAACACCACCTATAGAGATCCTGAGCACCTATGCAGATGCGTATGCACACTTCGGCCCTGAGGCGAATGTACGTAAGACTCAGATTCTCTTTCAACCTGCCCCTGGTTCAGCCGCCACATCACCATCCCTCCCTCTCTAATGTTACCCACTTTCGGTATCTCGGCTCCCACCTGTCCACCACCGCGGACATCAATGAAGAGATTCAACATCGGATCACATGTGCATCTCAAGCCTTTGGCAGACTCCGTACCCATGTCTTCAGCTGTAGGGAGCTGAAAATATCTATAAAGTTACACGTATATCAAACAGTGGTCCTCCCCACCCTGCTATATGGCAGCGAGACATGGGTCACATACAGGAGGCACTTCAAGGCACTTGAAATCTTTCACCAGCGTGGTCTACGTTCCATCCTCCAAGTTCGCTGGGAAGACAAGAGAACAAATGCCAGTATTCTTGCTGACACCAACTGTAGGAGCATCGAGGCTACCATTATCCATGAACAACTACGCTGGACTGGCCATGTTACCCGCATGGACGACAGTAGACTGCCGAATCAGTTCATTTACAGTTACCTAACGAATAGTAAACGTAACGCTGGCGGGCAACTAAAAAAGTGCCAAATCGACCCCCTCACCAGGGAGACGATCACTCCACACCGTAACGCTTGGAGGAGCACCACACAAGAAGGTGTCAATACTTTCGAGTTAGACAGACAGCATAACGCTCTGTGCAACATCTGTGATCGACCCTGCGTCCCATCGGCCTCTTTAGTCACCCAAAACTCACCAACCTAGGTGACATCCTAATAACTCATATCATTGTATCATAGCTGGATGATCGTCATACTCGATTCCGAGTGACAGCAAAGTAGTAGTAGTAGTGAGTGAGTGTGTGTGTGTGTGTGTGGCTACCTGCTGTCGTGTAATGAGAACGAGACGACGATGTTTATACGAGAAGGTGGTGGTGTAGGTATGGTAGTGATGGGTGCAGTAGTGGTGATGGTAGTGGTGGTGTGTGATGATGGATGCAGGGATAGTGGTGATGATGGATAGTGATGGTAATGTGATGGTGGTGGCAGTGATAGTAGGATAAAGATGGTGTGTGATGGTAGTAGTGATAGTGGTGATGATGGATAGTGATGGTGTGCATGGTGGTGATAGTAGGATGGTGATAGTGATGGTGTAAAGATGGGTGGTAGTAGTGATATGGGTGATGATGATAGTGATGGTGGATGGTAGATAGTGATAGTGGTAGATGATGGATAGTGATGGTGTGTGATGGTGGTGAGATAGTAGGAGGATGGACAGGCTTTTGCGTGTGATGGTGGTGATAGTAGTGATGGTGAACAGTGATAGGTAGCATGGGAGATGTCTGACCAGCCCTTGTTAATGTGTAAGTGTTGGCGGCGCTACTCAAAATAAAAACCGAAGTAGGTTTGAACCCTGTGTAACTTTTTTCAAGGATAATACCAGGATAGATTAAGGGGAGGAGGGGTGGAGGAGAGGGAGGAAGGGGGGAGGGGGGGGGGAGGGGGGGAGGAGAGGGAGAAGGATAGTTTGGTGGAAATAGGGATAAATTACATTATACGGTAAATTGCTGTTGGCAACAAATCTATCACATTTATCTACGTGTGTGTGTGTGTGTGTGTGTGTGTTTTAAAATTTGGTGTCTCTTACGGTAGTCGAAAATAGGAAAATGGTAAAGATGACATAAAAATACATGAACAAGGGTATAGACCAGGTGTACACACTAGAGCGTCCACTGATGAAGGGGGGAGAAAGGGGAAGGGCAGGGGGAGGGGGAGGAGGAGGGAGGAGGAGTGGGGGAGGGGGAGGAGGGAGGGGGGAGGTCGCAGGGAGGAGGGAGGAGGGAGGAGGAGGAGGGGAGGGGAGGAGGGAGGGGGGAGGAGGAATAGAGGGAAGGGAGAGGGTGGGGGAGGAAGAGGGGGCAGGAGGGGGAGGCAGGAGGAGGGGGCAGGAGGAGGGGGCAGGATGGGAATGGGAGAAGAAATAAAACAACAACAGAAACAATAAACAATTGAAAAAATAATAAACAAAAAATAAAACAACAACGAAAACAAAACAGGTGTAACACTTGTAGTCTAATAGGTGCACTATCAGCATTACACTCAGGTATGACGACAACAGGTAAAACCATAAATGCGTAAAGAACTGTTGTGTAGTGGGCAGGTGATGTGGGTGTTGTGTGGGTGGCAGGATGTGGGTGTGTTGTGGTAGCAGGATGGGTGTTGTGGGTAGGTGGATGTGGGTGTTGTGGGTGGCAGGTGGATGGGCAGTGGGTGTTGTGGGGTGGCAGGTGGGATGGGTGGGTGTTGTGGGTGGGCAGGTGGGATGTGTGGGTAGTGGGTGTAGAGGGTGGGCAGGTGGATGTGGGTGGGCAGGTGGGATGGGTAGTGGGTGGCAGGTGGAGGGTAGGGTGCTGTGGCTGGTGGGCAGGGTGTTGGGGTGGCAGGTGGATGGGTAGTGGTGCTAGGGTACAGGATGGGGTAGGGGTGTTGTGGTGGCTGGTGTAGATGGGTAGGGAAGGGTATTGGTGATGTGGGTGTCAGGTATGGTGACGTGGTGGGTGTTGGGGGTGGCAGGAGGGCAGGTGATGGGTAGTGGGGTTGTGGGTACAGGTGGATGAGTAGTGGTGTTGGGGTGGCAGGTGGATGGGTAGGGTGTTGGGGTGGCAGGTGGATGGGAGTAGTGGGTGTTGTGTGGCAGGTGGATGGGTGTTGTGGGTGGCAGGTGGGATGTGGGGGTAGTGGGTAGAGGTGGCAGGTGGATGTGTAGGGTGTTGTGGGTAATGGGTGGATGTGGGGTAGGGTGTTGTGGGTGGCTGGTGGATGTGGGCAGGGTGTTGTGTGGGTGGCAGGTGGATGGGTGTTGTGGGCAGGTGACGTGGGTGTTGTGGAGTGCTAGGTGCAGGATGGGTAATGGGTGCTAGGTGGCTGGTGACGGGTGCTGGTGGCTGGTGACGTGGGGTGTGAGGTTAGGGGTAGGTGATGTGGGTAGTGGTGTTGTGGGGTGCAGGTGATGTGGGTAGTGGTACAGGGTGGCTGGTGATGTGGGTAGGGGTAAGCGGTGGGTGGCAGGTGGATGGGTAGTGGGTGTTGTGGGTGGCTGGTGGAAGTGGGGTAGGGGTGTAGAGGTGGCAGGTAGATGTGGGCAGTGGCCGTTGTGGGTGGGCAGGTGGATGTGGGTAGTGGGCATTAGTAGTGGGGGCAAGTATAATGCAGGGGGCGGGTTGAGGATATTAGGTGACAGAGCTGTATGTAAGTATTAAGGTGACAGGGACATTATGGACGGGGTAACAGATGGACAGGGGTGACAGGTGGACGGGGTAACAGATGGACAGGGTGACAGGAACGGGGGGTGACAGGACGGGTAACAGATGGACAGGGTACAGGTGAACGGGGGTGACAGGCGAACGGGGGGGTGACAGGGGTGGATGTGTGGGAGACAGGTGAATCTGGGGGTGACAGGTGAACTAAAGACAGGTGAACGGGGGGTGACAGGTGAACGGGGGTGACAGGTGAACGAAGACAGGTGATTTGGGGTGACAGGGTGGATTTGGGGTGGCAGGTGATCGGGGGTGACAGGAGGGGAAGGAGAGGACGGGGTGACAGATGGACGGGGGTGACAGATGGACGGGGAAGAGATGACTGGGGTGACAGGTGACGGGGTGACAGGTTTGGGTGACAGGTGGACGGATGACAAGGATGGGCGGCAGGTGATCAGAGAATAGGTGGATTTGGGGGGTGGCAGGTGATCGGGGGGGTGGACAGATGGACGGGGTGACGGTGGATGGGTGACAGGTGTGTGTGGGGTGACAGGTGGATGTGTGTACAGGTGGGATGTGGGGTGGCAGGTAGACACAGACGGCAGGTGGGCGTGGGCTGAGGCAGCTAGTGTCAGACAGGCTTATGGCAGGTGGTGTGAGTGGCAGGTGGGCGTGGTGCAAGCCAGATCACACTGTTAATGAGTGGTGGGGCGGAGGCAACAAGACTGGGAGCAAGGACTCACCCCCAAGACACATCAAGGCCACCTCCAGTGGGCGTATCTCCCTCCCCCCCGCGGGTGTCTCCTTACCAGGAGTCAAGGCCGTGAGGAAGACAAGGGGGGAGGGGGGGAGGAGGGCAGCTCACCACCCTGTATAGCCCCTCCACCTCTCTACTCCACTCTCACCCCATTTCTCTTCCTCCCTCTACTTCCACCGCTAATACTTTTTTCATTATTAATCCTCCTCTAGTCTTTACCCTCCCTTTCCTCTTCTCCATTTCTCAATTCTTCTCCTTCTTCTTTCTATTTCTTTCCATCTCATCTTCTTCTCACTTGACCCGCCCCCCAGAGCCTCACTACAAGGTCTCACAGTAAGAAGGATTTCCACTGTTGGTGTGTGTGTGTGTGTGTGTGTGGAGCAGTAAGCAGATTACAACAATAGTTATACACATTCAACACCTGACCCACACCTGACCTGTACACCTGTACTACACACCTGGACCCACACCTGACCTCTACACCTGTCTCCACCTGACCACAACACCTGTCCTACACCTGAACAACACCTGTTCACACCTGTCCGACACCTGACCGTCACCTGACCTCTTCATCTACCTGCTGGACCTCGACGTGACAGATATTTCAATGTTCTTCCCGTGTGTCCAGCTATGAGACGAACTTCTCCCTTCCACCCCCTTCCCTTTCACCTCACCCATCCCACACCCCACCCCCTTCACCTCCCCTTTCTCCCCCACCCTCCCTTTTTCTCCTCACCCATCCTCTTCCCCACCCCCCCATCCTCCTCCCTCATCATCATCCCTGTCCTCCTTCCATTCCCCTACCCTGGTTGATATAGCATACCTAGGTACAGAACATCACTATAATATATCCAATTATACCGTTTCATTACAATAAAATAATTCAACGCGTTCTTTTATATCCATCCAAAAACGAAACAAAATCACGTAAAAAAACGAAAAAAACTTAATATGTCCAATCACCACGAATTTTTTTCTTCCCTCTGTATTTTATTGACCAAACTGAGAATAATATAATACCCGGAGATTTATTAAATATTTCCTGCCAACGGTCCACAAGATCTTTAAATATACGCGATCGGGAAAAAAAAAGTTTATTCGCTGTTAAAAAAATAAATTACCTATTATAAAAGAAACTCTGGCGGGGTCATTAAAAAAAATACTGAACAAATTCTATATCTATAATTATTAAAACATTTAGCTGTTTTTATGGTATATTATTTATCATTTTACCCAGTATTTCATCCATAGTTTTACCCGGTATTTTCTCCAGTGTTTAATCCAGGTAACTCCTCCCCAGCCCTGAAGACCTGATCCACTGGCTTGTTACTGCTTGTACCCCGCAGGCCAACAAGCACATAACCACCGGCCCAGCTAATTAATCAGACACTGTGGGGAGAAACTTGTCCAATTCTCTCCTGAAGGCGACCACTGCGTCTCGTCCCTACGCCCTGAAGCAGAAGTCCTCTCTCTCTCTCTCTCTCTCTCTCTCTCTCTCTCTCTCTCTCTCTCTCTCGAGAGAGAGAGAGAGAGAGAGAGAGAGAGAGAGAGAGAGAGACTTAATTACTTGAAGGGTAGAAAAAACTTGGAAGAATTTACGGCATCTCAACCCTGATTAAGAGCAGCGTACTGGTGTTCGCAGTGACGAGAAACTGCTGTTAATGGCTCACGCGAACACGACACCATAATGACCCCCCCCCCACTCCCTAAAAAAAACAAAAGTCTCACAGGAAAAAATACCCCACCAAAACAATGGCCCCCAAAACATGGCCCTAGAAGAAAAAATACAACAATGGTCTCACAAGAACAAAATAATACAATGGCCCTACAAGAATAAAACAAGATGGCCCCACAAAAAAGGATCCTACAAGAAAAATGAAAAAATAAATATGGCCTCTCAAAAAAACCTCACTGGCTCCCCAAATAACAAGAAACCACAATCTATCTCTCAAGAACACGTTTCCACCTCCGGGATAAAAACACCTGTGTTCTAATCACCGCCCTATCAACAGGTACCTCATTAACCCAATCTCAATTACAGGTAACGTCTAGGACAACCTTTACCTGTTGACAGTACTGGAGGGTTGGTCTCTGGCTCCACCACCTCTCTATGACCCACCGTGTGTAGGGAGTTTCAGGGGTTAGATAAGGGGGTTTTGAAACTCCGATTAGGATATTTTACCTCTATTTAGGGGAATTTACCTCTATTTAGGGGAATTTACCTCTATTTAGGGGAATTTACCTCTATTTAGGGGAATTTACCTCTATTTAGGGAAATTTACCTCTATTTAAGGAAAGTTACCTCTATTTAGGGGAATTTACCTCTATTTTGGGGAATTTAAGGTAAAATAAGGAGTTTTATTATGTTTTTAGGGATATTTAGGCCAAGATAATGAGTTTTGTGCCTTCATTAACGGTAGGATAATGGATTTCATCATTACATTAGCGTATACAAAGAACACACCTGTGAGCCAACAAAGACACACCTGTGAGCCAACAGACACACACCTGTGAGCCAACAGACACACACCTGTGAGCCAAAAAAGACACACCTGTGAGCCAACAAGGTCACACACACCTGTGAGCCAACAAAGACACACATGTGAACAAACAAAGCACACACCCGTGAGCCAACAAAGACACACACCTGTGAGGCCAACAAAGACACACAATCTCTCTGTCCTGGTAATTGCAGAACTATTCCTTTTAAATTACGTCACTGTAGTTATCAGGCATCTCTGACCGGGGAGGAGGTAGGACGAGGTCAATAGGCGATCTACAACACAATGTAAATAGCACACACTCTGTAGTTAACCCCCCCCAAACAACAACAACAACAGGTGTGGAGGTGAAAACGATCAGGTAAACAGGAAAAAACCCACAAGAAACTGAAGAGGCAAACGACAAGAGAAAGAAAGAAGGAAAAGAAAGAAAGAAAGCAGACTGTGGCAGGTAGGAGAAGAGGAGGAGACGAGGGAAAGAAAGAAAGAAAGAAAGAAAGAAGGAAGGAGACTGTGGCAGGTAGGAGAAGAGGAGGAGACGAGGGAGAGGGTAAATCAGGAAGTGATCTCGCCTCCTCTTATCTGTTACACGCTTCTTGGGTTACCGTGGCCGAGGGGAGGAGGAGGAAGAAGAGGATAAGGTGGAGGAGGAGGAGGAGGAGAAGCAGGGGGCAGGAAGAAGAGGATACGGTGGAGGAGGAGGATGAGAGGGATGGGGTGAAGAAGAGGATAGGTAGGAGGGAGGAGGATGAAGGGGATGAGAGGGATGGGGTCAAGAAGAAGAGGAAGATAAGAGGGAAGAAAAGAAGGAGAGAGAGAGAGAGAGAGAGAGAGAGAGAGAGAGAGAGAGAGAGAGAGAGAGACTGACTTTACACGGGCATGAACGTCCCAACACATCTTTAACTCAACAATTCCAGTCATAAAGAAGACGAAGAAAATGTCATCCCCCTGCAGTTTATATTTGAAGGTCCAGAAGACTCTCAGTGGACCCACCGCCAGGACCCACTGCCAGAACCTACGAGGACCCACCGCCAGGACCCACGAGGGCTCACCGCCAGGAACCCACGAGGACCCACCACCAGGACCCACGAGGACCCACCGCCAGGAACCCACGAGGACCCACCGCCAGGAACCCACGAGGGCCCACCGCCAGGAACCCACGAGGGCCCACCGCCAGGAACCCACGAGGACCCACCGCCAGGACTCCACGAGAACCCACCGCCAGGATCCACGAAGACCCACCGCCAAGCAGGGACCCGGCCAAGGATATTAATGTAACGCCAAATCAACAGTAAATCTATGATCCTGGAAGGTATCTGAACATCTCCACCTCCTTCCCCATTCTCCCTCCCTACCCTTCCCTTCCCACGGTCCCTCCCTACCTCCCCACCCCCGAAAAGAGGAAGGTTATATGAGATTCTGGAAAGTTTCATTGACGGTTTTGGAAAACGTTCATAAAAGTGCCTGGAAGATGCCGTCTGGGATGTGCTGGTTGGGAAGTGCTGTAAGGTATTGGAAAGTGCTGGGAGATGCAGGGAAGTATTGGAAGGAAGGTACTGGGAGATGCTGGAAGGCATTGGATAGTGTTGGGAGATGCTGGAAGGTACTGGAATGTGCTTGGAGGTCTTGGAAAGGTGCTGGAAGGTGCGGGAAAATATTGAAAGGTTTGTAAGGTGAAGGAGACAAGCAGGAGGCATCTCTTGCGTGTGTCAGGCTAAACACAACACTGTAAAAGTTAGGGCAAGACCTTTGACTCGTCTCTGGTAAATCCGAGAAGCTTCTTTGAGGCCAGTGCTATGAAAAAAAAAATATAACACCAGCACGCGCGATCAACATAGCCTGGCGTCCCACCATTAGTGACACTGTCAACGAAAACTGCGCCTGGCGAACATTTTTGCCACAAGAGTCTGGCATTCCTCTCGTCGACCATCCTCAAGTCACCCCTTTTATGAAAGCTACGCCAGGCGAACGTTTGCCCGTCGTCTTCTGTCTTCAGTGGCGGTCTTTTATGGCACCGGATACGAGCATTAGATAAGACTGACAAAGCCTCAAGGAGATTTTGATGGTCTTTGAAGTTGCAATAAATGTTTGGAAAAATTCTGATATGACATGTAAGATTTCACCAGGTAGTGGGAGACTCTTGCTAGCTTATCTGGAAGGTCTTGGGGGGTTCTGGGAGGTTCTTGGAGAGTTCTGAAGACTTCTGGTAGGTTCTGGAGGGTCTTGGAAGGTTAGGCAGGGTTCTGGAAGGTCCTGGAGGCTTCTGGAAGGTCTTGGAGGATTCTGGAAGGCTCGTGGAGGGTCTTGGAGGGTTCTGTAAGATCCTGGGGTATTTGGAAGGTTCTGGAAGGTGTTGGAGGATTCTGGAAGGTTCGTAGAGGGTCTTAGGGGGTTCTGGAAGGTCCTGGATGGTTCTGGGATGTTCTGGGGGGGGTCCTTGGCGGTTCTGAAGGGTCACGGAGGGTCCTGGAGGGTTCTGTGGGGTGTTGGAGAGCCCTGAAAGGTTCTGGAAGGTTCTAGAAACTTGAGTGACCTTCCCTAAGGTGAGGCAGGAGATTGGCGACAACAGATAAGGGTTTATGGGAAAAAAAGAGGAAAACAAGAGAGGAAAGACAAAGGAAAACAAGATAAATCTAAGAGGAAAACAAAATGAATGTAAGTGGGAAAAGAAGAATTCAAGAGGAAACATGCGAAAAGAGGAGAGAGAGCAATTCAAGAGGAAAACAAGAGGAAAGAGGAAAACAAGAGGAAAGAGGAAAACAAGATAAAAGAAAGGGGAATTCAAGGGGATACAAGATGAATTTAGAGGAAAACAGGATAAAAGAGAAGGAAAGCGAGCAATTCAAGAGAAAGAGGAGGAAAACAAGAGGAAAGAGGAGGGAAAAAGGAAAGATGAGTAAAACGAGAAATTCACGAGGAAAATTAGAGGAACTCAATGGGAAAATAAGAGGAATTCAAGAGGGAAATAAGAGAAATTCAAGAAGAAAACAAGAGGAATTCAAGGGGAAAACAAGAAGAATTCAAGAAGAAAACCAAGAGGAATTCAAGGGGAAAACAAGAGGAATTCAAGAGGAAAATAGGAGACATTCAAGAAGAAAACAAGAGGAATTCAAAGGGAAAACAAGAGGAATTCAAGAGGAAAGAGGAAGAAAACATCAAGCCACAGTATTCACGGTCACGGGGGAAATTACTGTGATGAAAGAACTCGGGAAGACCAGGTATGTGTAAAGGATGTTGGATAAAGGAAAGAGTTGATAAAGATGGTGTAGAGGATAATGGATAAGGTGATGGGGATAATGGATAAAAATGGTGAGAAGAATAATGGGTCAGATGAGAAGGATAATGGATAAGGTGAGAAGGATAACCCATAAAGATGGTGTTGAAAATAATGGATATAAAAGCTATCCTTACGTGTGTGTATGTGTGTGTGTGTGTGTGTGTGTGCCACTGTTCGACAATGTACACAAATCTAAAGGTGTTTGCCTCATCCACACCCAAACCCCTCACCTCCCCCTCCTTACCCCCCTCTTTACCTCCCCCTCACCTCTCCTTACCTCCCACTCTCACCTTACCTCCCTCTCACTCTCTACCCCTCCCTCCTTTACCTCCCCCTCACCGCTCTTACCTCCCTCACCTCAGCCTCCCTCTCACCTTATTTCCTCCTCACCTCTCTCCTCCTCTCTTCACTCCAGTTTCTCTATCATGTCGCCTTCCACTCTTCTTTTCTACACACATACTTTCCTTTCTTCTACTTCTCTCTATGTACTTTCCTTCTATCTTTTCTTGGTGTACTTCCCCTCCCTGAGTGAGTGAGTTAGAGTGAAAGCATGAGAGTGAATGAATTAGAGTGAGTGAGCGAGTGCGTGAGTGAGTGACAACGAGCCAAATGGGTATTACTCGTACAATAAATTCCAATGTCTTCTTCAGCACGAGTCAAGCAAAAGTGGACACAGTGAAGAGATTTTTCTACCCCAGGCCGCGTCAACAACAAGTTATACCACCCTGACTCACCCCCCCCCCTCTCTCTCCCTTTTGACTCCCTGACTCACACCTCTTCCCTGACTCGCACAAGCCTTCCTCCCTGACTCTTAACCCTCTACCTGACTCACACTACCTCCTCCCTTACTCATACTACCCTCCCTGACTCTCAACCCTCTCCCTGACTCACACTACCCTCCCTGACTCACTTATCCCTCTCCCTGACTCACACTACCCTCCCTGACTCACTTATCCCTCTCCCTGACACACACTACCCTCCCTGACTCACTTATCCCTCTCCTGATTCTCGCCAACCCTCCTGACTCATGCTATCCCCCTCCCTGGGATTAACACAACCCTCGCCTCTAATGCCAGGGCCACCAAAGACCAGAATCCCGTGACTTTCCTACACAAAGGGGGGGGGGGAAGGAGGGAAGGAGGGAAGGAGGGAGGGGAGGAGTCCTTCAGGAGGTCCCCGAGGGTGGTGAAGGAACACAGTCTGTGCTTAAAGGCTCAACATATTTTTTTTTTAAACATGTTAACATTTTAAGCTCAAGTGAGACGGTCAATTGGAGGAGGAGGAGGAGTGGGAGGAGGTGTGAGGGAAGAGGAAGAGTGGGGAAGGGATGAGGTAGGAGGAGGAGTGGGGTAGGAGGAGGTGTGAGGGAAGAGGAAGAGTGGGGGAAGGATGAGGGTGGAGGAGGAGGAGTGGGGCAGGAGGATGAGGGAAGGAAGAGTGGGGAAGGATGAGGTAGGAGGAGGGGAGGGAGAGGGAGGGAAGAGGAAGAGTGGGGAAGGGATGAGGTAGGAGGAGGAGGGGGTGGGGAGGAGGAGGGAAGAGGAAGAGTGGGGGGAAGGATGAGAGGGAGGGAGGAGGAGGATAGGAGGAGGAGGTGAGGAAGAGGAAGAGGAAGGATGAGGTAGGAGGAGGTGTGAGGTAGGGAGGAGAGGAAGAGGAAGAGTGGGAAGGATGAGGTAGGAGGAGGAGTGGGGTAGGGGAGGAGGTGAGGAAGAGGAAGAGGAAGAGGTGTAAAGGGTAAATGCAGAGCGAGAGAGAGAGAGAGAGAGAGAGAGAGAGAGAGAGAGAGAGATGGTAATTATTCATGGCATTGAATTAGGTGTAAAGTGTCATTAATAAGTGTTAGGTGACATTAGTAATCTCTCCTCCCTCCTCCCCTCTCTTCTCTCCCCCTCCTCTCACCCTTCCCTCCTCCTCCTTCTCCTCTAACACCAATAAGCGTCACGTTACCTGTTGACATGATGCCGCCAGTCAACCAACACCACATCACCACCATCACCACCATCACCACCACCACCACCACCATCTACCACCATTACCACCACCATCACCACCACCCACACCATGTCACCTATCACCATCTGCCACTACCATCGCCACTACTATGTCATCACTACCACATCATTCAATCTAATTTAACCAACAGCAATCCAATATTATCTCACTATCTAAGTTTATGACAATCTAACCTAATAATCAAATAACCAACCTCAAATGACCTCAACCTAACCTTGAACCTGTCCTGACCTTACTGACCTCTAACCTTACACAACCTCAAATGACTAACCAAACAAACCTGACCTCAAATGACCAACCTGTCTATCCTATCATCACCTGACCGCATCTGTCAATATCCCTAATCTGACTAATGACCTGACCTAACTTAACCCAAGGAGTATCTATCATGACCTCACCTTATTTAACCTAATGGAGAAGAGGAGAGGAGGAAGAGGAGTGGAGGAGAGGAGAAGGGAGAGAAAGAGGGGAGAGAAAGGGGTAAAGAGAGGGGTGAGAAGAGGGAGGAGGGGGGATGAAGAGGAGTGGAGAGAAGGGGAAAAGAGAGGGGTGAAGAAGGAGGGAGATGAAAGGAGGTGAAAGAGGGATGAAGAGTGAAGAGGAGAGGGGAGGAGGAGAGATGGAGAGAGGGAAAGAGGGAGAAGAGGGGGAAATAAGAGTGAAAGAGGGTGAAGAGAAAGAGGGGAGTGAAGAGAAAGGGAGGAGGAAGAAGAGTGGAGAGGGAGGGAGGAGAAAAAGAGGGGAAAGAGGGAGAAGAGGGGTAAAGAGGTGAAGAGGAGGAGGGAGAAGAGGGTGAAGAGGGGAGGGGTGAAGGGGAGGGTGAAGAAGAGGGGGAGGGGGAGAGGAATAGGATTATTGAAAGGGAGGGGAACAGAAGGGGTTGAGAGAGAGAGAGAGAGGGATAAAGAGAGTATAGAAAAATAGGGGAAAGGGTAAACGTAAAGGGGAAGGGGAAAGGTAAAAGGAAGAAGGAGGAAATGGTGCAGGAGGAGAAGGAAAAAAAAGGAGAAGAAAAGGGAGGGAGGAGGTTAGATGAGGAACCAGCAAATATATGATGAATGAGGGAATAAGGTAAAGGTGGGATAAAGAGGGAGAGGGATAAATGGAGAAAAGAGGGGAGAAAGAGAGAAAGCTAAAGACACGATAGAGGGGAAAGAGTGAGAGAGAAGAAGGGAAGGGATAAAGCTATGAAAGAGGAGTGAAGGACGAGAAGAAAATATGGGGAGAGACAGGGAAGAGAGAGAACTAGAGGGAGAGAGCGAAAGGTGATCAAGTTATGTCCCGCCAATATATCACTCCTCTCCTCTCTCTCACCTCTTCCTCCTCTCTCTCTACGGAACAAGATTAAAGAGACCTGAAGGAAAAGAGAGAGAGAGAGAGAGAGAGAGAGAGAGAGCAATGCGTTTCCTTTCGCCGTAACAGCTCGCTCTCTCTCAACAGGTTTGTTTCCCTCAATCCACCCCGTTAATGTGGAACTGGAAAAGTGACGACAGATAGATAGATAGATAGATAGATAGATGCGATACAGGAGATAGATAGATAGAGGGAATATGTGAATAAGGAGAAGGAGACGAGGAGGAGGAGAGGAGAATGTGTCAACCCTGGACCTGGACCAGCATACACCACCTGTGACCAATTCCCCAGCGACGACATGATCAATCAGGCTGACGTGCCTGCTGGAAGAAGAAGAAGAAGTAGGGAAGGAGGAGGTAGGAAGAGTATCACCACACCCACCACAGTACACCTACACCCTCAATAATAATGGTCGCCCCTCGTGTAACAAGGATGGCCTGCCTAAGGGCCACCTAGGCGTGAATTTGTTTAGGTTGTAGAAGCTGTCATAACACAACAACCACCCTAAGTTAACGAGCTGCATAACCCAGTGTCAAGGAAATAGTCCGAGAAGAAACTAGCCAAATGTACTACAAACCCGATCCGTAAATCGATTAACATCCAGGTCCCCAATCTGCTGGGTAAGAAGAGGCAAATGGCGTAAATTGCATAGTTTCACCCTGCCGGGGATCGAACCAGGTCCTCGCTAACAAGGCGAGTATGCGACCATTACCACAACACCCACCACACAGTACACCTACTCTTACCCACACCCACATTATTCCTCACAACACTTTCGCTCACCCTTGGAGGACACTAACCACTACACCTTATAAAACACACACACACACACACACACACACACACACACACAATTTTTTACATAAATAAGTAAAAATTAGAGTGTCAAACAATTTATTTTGGACCAGGTAAATGGAGAGGTGAGGAGGGAGAGGAGGAGGGGGTAGGAGAGGTGAGGGAGGGAGGAGTGGGATAGGGAGATGTGAGGGAGGGAAGGGGGGCATTTGTGAGGTCGGGTTGTGTTCACTGAAAGGTTTTAGTGGCCTGAAGTCTTAAGCCAATTTCATAGTGAAGGCCAATTCAGGAGTGGGGGTGGGGGTGAAAGGAGGGCCCCAGAGATGGGGAAGGAGGGAGGAGGAAGGAAGAAGATAGGAGAGGAGAGGAGATTGGGGGAATAGAGGAGGGAGAGAGAGGGGGAGGAAGGAAGGAAGGAAGAGGCGACAATGATGGGTTGGGAGGAGAAGATGGGAAGGATGAGAGGAAGAGGAAAGAGGAGGAAGATTAGAGGAATACTGACTTAGGAAGAGGCAAGAGGTAGGACAAGGAGGGAAAAATGGATAGTTTAGTTGTCCTCACACACACAACACGACGGAGGAGGAGGAAGACGAGGAAAAAGGAGAGGAAAAGGCAGTGGAGTTCTCAAAGAGATCTCACAAAAGGAGGAGGAAGGCACGAGGTGGGAATAAAACAGAAGAAGAAGAAGAAGAAGAAGAAGAAGAAAGAACGACGAGGGCAGCGACAACAAGGAAGGCTTTAGAAGTAAAAATGAGGAGAAAAGGAAGAGTAGAGAAAGGAGGAGGAAGAAGGAAGAAGAGAAAGAGGAAGAGTAAGAGGAAGAAGAAGGAGGGGAGAAAAGAAGAGTGGGAAGAAGGAGGAAGAGGAAGGGGTAGTAGTAAAGGAGAGAGGAAGAAAGAGGAGGGAGGAGGAGGAGGAGGAGGAGGAGGAGGAGTCCCTTCCCTCCTACAAGTGTCTATACAAACAGTTCACGTTGAGGTTTTTCAAGATTTTTTCACCCGGGCGGACCTGAGTTTGATTGTTGTTGTTGTGGTGAGCGAGGTGGTGTTGTTGTTGTTGGTTGTAATAGTTGTTGCGGATGGTGGTAGTTGTTGTGATGGTGGTAGTTGTTGCGGATGGTGGTAGTTGTTGTTGTGATGGTGGTAGTTGTTTGTGATGGTGGTAGTTGATGGTGGTAGTTGTTGTGATGGTGGTGGTTATTGCTATAGTGATAGTTGTTGTTGTGGGGGGGTAATTGTTGTGTGGTAGTAGTTATTGTTGTTGGTTGTGGTGGTTGTGATGGTGGTGGTGGCAGGTCCCTCATTTTATTCTATCTGATATAATATATATTATGTATTCCGGGCCACCACGCAGTGTATCAGTGAAAGGTTCTCTTGAAAGGGAGGTGAGGTTAAAGGAAGATGAGGGGAGATGAGGGTTGAAAGGGTAGATGAGGGGGGAGACGAGGGTTGAAAAGGGCTCTAAAGGGAGATAGAAAGGGGCTCTTAAAGTGGGTGGGGTTGAGAAATGCATCGAGGAAGGGGGGGGGGCTCTTGGGGGTAAAAAGGGCATTGAAAGGGAACCTGAAGGAAGGGAAAGGGAGAAGATAAGGGTTGAGAAGGGGAAGGGGAGCACCGTAGTCCTGATGAGGTTTGAGAAGGGCTCCTGAAGGGGAAATTAAAGAGGGACGAAGGTATAAATAAGGAAACTGAATAAAATAAAATAAAGGACAAAATGGAAGAATAGAATGAACCTCACACCAACCTCACGAAAATTATCCATCAGCCAAGTCAGTCAAGGTAGGTCGGTCACTGAACTGAACATGACCGAAAAAGGAAAAAAATAAATAAAATTGTCCCATTCTTCAGCTGATGTTCCCTGTGTGACGAAGCTCCTCTCCACTCTATAATATTTCCCGTGAAAACCAGAAATTCCCGAGTTGGAGAGTTCTTTTTCCCTCACATGCAGGAGAGGAGGGAGGAAGAAGGGAGAGGAGGGTCGAGTGTGGGTGGGATGGGAGTGTGGGAAGACTGGGGGAGTGTGGGAAGACTGGGGAGTGTGGGAAGGCTGGGGAGTGTGGAAGCAATTGGGGAGTATGGGAGGTTGTGGGGATTGTGGGAGGACTGGAGAGTGTAGCAGGAGTTGGGGAGTGTAGGAGGAGTGTGGGGAGGAGTGGGGGAGGCTGGCTATATTTTGCGCGGTGGCATCTAAAACGCACACCATTGTTTACATAATCATTTGCATACTGATGGTGCGTTGGCCGGCGTGTTTATCGGGAGGTGGCCAGGTAATTGAAAAGGAACTGTGTGATTTGGCTAGGAACGTGGGTGGGGGGTAGTGGGGGTGTGGGGGTAGTGGGGGTGTGGGGGTGTGGGGGGTGTGGGGGTGAGTGGGGTGTGTGGGGGGTAGTGGGGGGTGTGTGGGGGTGTGGGGTGTGTGGGGGTGGTGGGGGGTGTGTGGGGGAGTGGTGGGGGTGTGTGGGGGTGGTGGGGTGTGGGGGTGGTGGGGTGGGTGTGGGGTGTGTGTGGGGGTGGTGGGGGTGTGGGGGGTGTGTGTGTGGGGTAGTGGGGGTTGTGTGGGGGTAGTGGGGGGTGTGTGTGGGGGGTAGTGGGGGTGTGTGTGGGGGTAGTGGGGGGTGTGTGTGGGGGTAGTGGGGGTGTGTGGTGTGGGGGTGTAGTGGGGTGTGTGGGGGGTAGTGGGGGTGTGTGTGGGGTGGTGGGGGTGAATGTGCTGTGGTGTCTATCGAGGGTGTGTGGTGAGTGGTGGTGTGTGGTGTGGTAGTGGTGGTAAGTGAACCGATGGGTGTGGTGGTAGGTGTGGGTGGCAGTGGAAGGTGTTGATCACTGGCCAAATACAGAACTGGATGTTGTACCACATATGGCTGACGTGAGTGGAGTGAATGAGTTAGGTCAACGAGCTAAGGTGTACTGTGGGTGTGGTGTAGGGTAGTGCAGGAGTGTGAGTAGGTGCAGGAGTGTAGGTGTAGTGCAGGAGTGTGGTGTGGGTGTAGTGCAGAGGTGTAGTGCAGGTGTAGGTGTAGTGCAGGAGTGTAGTGCAGGTGTAGGTGTAGTGCAGGAGTGTAGTGTAGGTGTAGTGTAGGTGTAATAAGTGTGAATAGATTGAGGGGTTAAAATGTGATCAGAATCACACCAACAACAGAAGCACCACTGCCCATGTCTCGCTTCTGTCCACGTTGGCAGCACAACACGAGGACTCAGACAGCCCCTCCTGGTAGCCCCACCCCAAGACAGCCCCTCTTCTTGGTAGCCCCACACAGGACAGCCCCTCTTGGCCCACACAACACAGCCCCTCCTGGTAGCCCCACACAAGACAGCCTCTGGTAGCCCCACACAAGACAGCCCCTCTTGGCCCCAAAGACAGCCTCTGGGCCCCCACAACAGCCCCCCTTCTCTTGGTCGCCCACACAACACAGCCCCTCCGGTGCCACACAACACAGCCCCTCCTGAGCCCCACACAAGACAGCCCCCTCCTGGTAGCCCCACCCAAGACAGCCCCCTTCTCTTGGTCGCCCCACAACACAGCCCCCTCCTGGTGCCCCACACAGCAGCCCCTGCAGCCCCACACAACACAGCCCCTCCTGGCCCACACAACACAGCCCTCCTGGTGCGCCCCACAACACAGCCCCTCCTGGTAGCCCACAAGACAGCCCCTCTTGGTAGCCCCACACAGACAGCCCCATCCTGGTAGCCCCACACAAGATAGCCCCCTCTGTAGCCCCACACACAACACAGCCCTCCTGGTAGCCCCACACAACACAGCCCCCTCCTGGTCTCCCCACGTGTCAGATCAATAAGAGGTGAGGTACAATAGTCTTCACAGCCTAATATATCAATATTGTTCACCCGGCGCCTGTCTTTAATTCAGTCCCCACCCGGGCCTTGATACCATTACCCCACCTGACGACCATCCCGGGGCCCTGATACCATAACCCTCGACCTGACGACCATCCCGGGGCCTGATACCATTACCCCTCCCCACCTGACGACCATCCCGTGGCCTGATACCATGACCTCCACCTGACGACCATCCCGGGGCCTGATACCACGCCTCAACGCCCATCCGTGCCTGTACCATGACTCTCAACGACGTCATCCCGGGGCCTGATACCTACCCTCGCCTGGCACCATCCCGTGGCCTGATACCACTGACCCCTCAACCTGACGACCATCCGGGGCCTGATCCGCCTCCACCGCGACCATCGGGGCCCTGTCCATGACCCTCACCACATCTCCGGGCCCTGATACCATGACCCTCAACTGACGATTCGGGCCTGATACCATGACCCCTCAACCTGACGATCATCCCGGGCCCTGATACCATGACCCCTCAACCTGACGATCATCCGGGCCTGATACCGCGCTCCACGCGACCATCCCGTGGCCTGATACCATGACCCTCCCAGCGACCATCCGGGCCGATACCTGACCCTCAACCTGACGACCATCCCGTGGCCCTGATACCATGACCCCTCAACCTGACGATCATCCCGGGGCCCTGTCAGGTGTGAGGGTCGTCCGCCTCTCTAAGACCTGAAAGTTCTTGTAGGCGTTATTGGAGCTCTTCGTTGTTACCTTAAGCTCCTGCCGAAGGTCTACCTTGTGACCTGGTCCTGTACCCCCTCCTCCTCCTCCTTCACAATCGCCTTTTCTCGACTAATGTTCCTCCGTGTTCCTCCCCATTTCCCCAGCATATAATCTCTCCGTTAACTCAACTGGGCTGAAGGAATAACAATAACTGCCAGTCTCAGCGAAAGTTAACAGCAGCAGGGCTCCAAGAGATGCTGCAAGACAGGACAACAGCACAGCAGAACGAGGAGTGTTACAGGAAGCACAGCATGAAGCACCAAAGCCAGTAGCAGGAGAAGATGCAGCATCTGGCGCCCAAGATCAAAGTCCGCGCAAGAGGAAGAGGAGGAAGAGCGACTGAGTGAGGAAGGAGGCTCAGTGAGGGAGGAAAGGAGGCTCAGTGAGGGAGGAAAGGAGGCTCAGTGAGGGAGGAAAGGAGGCTCAGTGAGGGAGAGGCTCAGTGGGGAGGCTCAGTGAGGGAAGAAAGGGAGGAAGTGAGGGAAAGGCACTTATGGACGATGGGAGGAGAGAAGGGGAGGGAGAAGGAAAAATAGACTCACGTATGGAGGGAGGGAGGGAGGAGAGCAGAGCGAGTCATAAAGAGAAGGTCGACGAAGGATCTCATTAGTGCCTCCTGCCAGCTTCTCCTTCCCTCCATCCCTCCCTGAGCCTATCTCCCCCCCTCCATCCCTCCCTCACTGAGCCTATCTCCTCCTCCATCACTGGGCCTACTCCTCCCTCCAACACCTTCCCTCCATCACTGGGCCTACTCCCTCCCTCCATCACACCACTCCCCTCCATCACTGAGCCTACCTCCTCCCTCCATCACTGACCTGCTCTCTCCCTCCCATCACTGAGCCTATATCCCTCCCTCCATCACTGAGCCTACCTCCTTCCCTCCATCTGAAGGCCACCTCCCTCCCTCCCTCCATCCCTTCATTAAAAAATCCACCACTAAATCATAACATTCACCTAAAAATGAACGTCGCTAACCCATAACATTCACCCCTAAAACGTTGGTAAGGCCTAACATTCACACCTTAAAAACGTTGGTAAGGCCTAACATTCACCTTAAAAACGCTGGTAAGGCCATAACATTCACCTTAAACACACATTAACATTCACACACACAAGAATTTAACATCATACCGAGTTCCCATGTTAAGTCAGCTGTACACCACACACCACCACTACGCACCTGAAACAATAATAAATAAATAAATAAATAAATAAATAAATAAATAGAGAAAATATATCAATCTTATGAAAAAATAAATATAAATTGCGACGAGGGAAAATTGCCGCGTTCATTAGATGGCGTTGGGAGCATACATACATACATACATACATACATACATACATACATACATACATACATACAGTGACCTATTCTTTGGTCCACTTCCCCTCATCTCCCTCCTTCCCTCGTCTCCCCTAACCTCCCCAATATATATTCTCCCCGAGCTACCTTCCCCTATTCCCCTCTCCCCATATCCCTTCCCCCCCTTCCCAATATGTTCCCCCAGCTCCCATTCCTTCCCCTTCCCTCCCTCACCTTCCCCTCTTCTCCCTCGTAAATAAAATCAAGCCCTCTCTCTCCCGTCGTCTCTTATCTCGCCTTCATTCTTTTGTCCAATCTTTTCTCCCCTTCTCTTCTCCCCTCCAACCTAACCCTTTACCTCCCTCCAACCAACCCTCCTCCCATCAACCAACCCACTCCTCCCACCTACACCCCCGGCCACTCAGCCAAAAACCAAACAAATAAGTGGAGAGGTTACACGTAGTCGTTTGTTTGTGTGTCTAAGAACGCAACATTTGGCCTCCCTACCCTCAACCTACCAAGCCTAACCTAGCCAACCTAACCTAACCTAACCACCAACCTCAAGCCAAGCCTAGCCAACCTCACAAGCACAACCAGCCTGGCCTGACCAACCAAAGCCTAACCTGCAAGCCCAACCTAGCACCTACCTAACCTCCTACACCAAACCAACACCAACCAAACCAAACCAAACCTAACCAAACCTAACCTAACACAACCCAAACACCAGCACAACCTAACCTAACCTAGAGCCTAACCCAACCACACAACCTGGCCAGACCTAGCACAACACAACCAGTACACAACACAGCACAGCCTACCACCTACAGCCTAACCTAACCCCCTCACAACCCAACCTAACCAAACCTAACCTAGCCCAACCTAGCACCAGCCCTAGCCTAGCCCAACCAAGCCTAGCCTGGCCCACCTCCTCCTTCCCTCCACCAGCCTAGCAACCTAACCTAACCTGATATAACATAGGTGTGGAGGTGTGGCTATGAGGAAATAGTAATGATGATTATAGAAATGGTGGTGATGGTAGTGGTGATGATTATAGAAATGGTGGTGATGGTGGTAGAGGGACAACTTTGATCTTCCTTATTACTAGGCTGTATATTGCCTCTCCACCCCATTCTCCCCACCTTTCCCTCCCACCCCCCTCACCTCCCCCCACCTATCCTTTACCCTCAACTCCCCTCCCAACCTTTCCCCTTCCCCTCCCCCTCACGTAGTCCGTCTATATCCCTCCACTAGGAGGAGGGGGGCAATCAGTCTGTATCCTCATCCCTTCCCCACCTTTTCTCTCTCTCTCTCTCTCTCTCTCTCCGTCAAACAGCGGGACACTGTCCAAGCAGGCGAGCAAATACCGCTATCAACACACCCTCTGATGGTTGCTGCCTTGAGGGGGGGGAGGGAGGGAGGGAAGGGGGAGGGGAAGGCGGATGGTGGAGGTGATGGTGAAGGGAAGAGGAGGGTGGAGGTGGATGGTGGTGGAGAAAAAAGAGGGAGAGGATGGATAGTGGAGGGAAAGGAAAGGGTAAGGGAGGAGGAGGGAAGGAGGATGGAGATGGAAGCGGGTAAGGGAGAAAAGGAGGGTGGAAGGAGGGAGGAGGGAGGAAAGAGGGTAGAAGGAGAGAGAGAGGGAGGAATGAAGGGAGGAAGGAAGGAGGAGGGAAGGAGAGGGAGGAGGGAGAAGGAACAGAGGAAGGGAGGGTGGAAGGGAAGGAGGAAGGCCCAGGATCGAAGCCAATGAGGCCGTTCAAAGCATAGTGAAGCACCGTTATGAACAAGCTCTACGCTGCTGTGGCCCGTGATGACTTGGTGGAGGGGTCGGGGGAAGAGTAGGGGAGTGGGGAGTAAGGGTGGGGAGTAGGGATGGGAGGTAGAGGGATGGGGAGGAAGGGGTGGGGAGGACGGAAAAGTAGTGTGTGTGTGTGTGTGTGTGTGTTTGGAGAAGTGTGGGGAGGAGGAGGGAGAGGTGTTGGGGAGGAGGTGGGGAAGGAGGGAGGGAGGGAGGTGTTGGGGAAAGTGTGGGGGAGGAGGGGAGGGAGGGAGGGAGGGTGTTGGGGAGGAGTGTGGAGGAGGAGGAGGGAGGGAGGGAGGGTGTTGGGGAGAAGGTGTGGAGGAAGGAGGGAGGAGGTTGGGGAGAGAGTGTGGGGGAGGAGGAGTGTGGGTGTGGGGAGAAGTGTGGGGGAGGAGGAATGTGGGTGTGGGGAGGTGTGGGGGAGGGAGGTGTGGGGAAGTGTGGGGGGAGGAGGAATGTGGGTGTGGGGAGAAGTGTGGGGGAGGAGGAGGGAGGGTGTTGGGGAAGTGTGGGGAGGGAGGTGGGGTGTGGGAATGTGGGAGGAGGTGTGGGTGTGGGGGAAGTGTGGAGGTGAGAAATGGATCGCCACAAAATCGAGACGGTCCAAACACCTAAGCGAGTCTTTACAGGAAGCAGTTATAAGAAGAGAAGAATTCGTAGCTTGGACTGATACCGATACACCTTCTGTTACTCCGAGTCGAGGTGTTTTAATAACCTAACCTAACCTAAAGCCAAGCAAGCCAACCTAATCAACCAAGACAAGCCAAGCCAACAATCTGACACATCGCCAAGCCAAACCCCAGGCTCTGTTGTGGGTCGTTTGACCTTGCCGGTGGGCTAATTCCGTAAAAAAAAAAGCCAAGCCAACTACTAATCCGCAAGCCAAGCTAATCTAACCTAAATCAAAGCCAAGCCAACCCAACCTAACCTAACCTACCCTACCCTACCCTAACAACTTACTGTATACTTGTCACCCGAAGATGGGGTAATGGGTATAAATAAATAATGGGCCAAAATCGACAAAATAATGGGGAAAAATCGACAAAATAATGGGAAGAAATCGACGTCAATGAGACCATTCAGAGCACATTTTGCAAGGGTAAATACGTACTGCTATGAGGCCTCGTAACAGACCCTGAGAGGGGCCATGGAGCAGGAGGAACGGGGGCAGAAGGAGAGGGGGGTGAAGGAGGGAGGGGCGAGAAGGAGGAGGGAGGCGAAGGAGGGAGAAGGAGGGAGAGGGGGGCGAAGAGGAGGGAGGGGCGAAGGAGGGGGAGGGGCGAAGGAGGGGAGGAGGGAGGGAGAGGGGAGAAGGAGGGAGAGGGGGCGAAGGAGAGAGAGGGATTGTTTGACTTGCGTTCCCTGCCGCGTCACACTTGGCTGACCGCAACCCTTTGATACACAGATCAAACACACACCCAATTAGTCCGTCTGTCTCTTAACTCCCACTCAAAGTAAAGGGAGGGGAGAGGGAGGAAGAGGAGGAAGAGGGAGGAGGAAGGGGAGGAAAAGAGGGAGATGAAAAGAGGGGAAGAAAGAAGGAAGGGAAGAGAGACAGGGTGAGGGAGAGGAGAAGGGGAAGAGAGGAGAGGGACGGGGACAAGGGAGAGGGGAAGAGGAGGTAGACGAGGTGGAAGGGAAGGAGAGGGGACTAGGAAGTGGGAATGAAAGGTACAAAGAGTATAATGGGTGAAGGGAGAGAAGGAAAAAGAGGAGGAGGAAGAGGAAGGGAAGAGAGGATGGGTCCAGGAGAGGGAGGAGGGGGAGCGAAGTAGGGAGGAAGAGGGAGGGAGGGAGGAGGGAGGGAGAGAGAGGGAGGGGAGGAGAGAGCAAAAGATAAGGAAAAGGGAAGAGAAGAAAAAAAAGATCGTGGTTCCGTTTGGTCAGTCAACAAAAACAAACACAATAAAAACAAATGAAAACAAACAACCACCTCCTCCTACACACACAGCAACAAACAACCCCCTCCCCTACACACACAGCAACAAACAACCCCCTCCCCTACACACACAGCAACAAACAACCCTCCTCCTCCTACACACACAGCAACAAACAACCCCCTCCCCTACACACACAGCAACAAACAACCCCTCCCCTACACACACAGCAACAAACAACCCCCTCCCTACACACACAGCAACAAACAACCCACCTCTCCTACACACACAGCAACAAACAACCCCCTCCCCTACACACACAGCAACAAACAACCCCCTCCCTACACACACAGCAACAAACAACCCCCCTCCCCTACACACACACACAGCAACAAACAACCCCCTCCTACACACACAGCAACAAACAACCCCCTCCCCTACACACACAACAACAAACAACCCCTCTCCCCTACACACACAGCAACAAACAACCCCCTCCCCTACACACACGCAACAAACAACCCCCTCCCCTACACACACAGCAACAAACAACCCCCTCCCCTACACACACAGCAACAAACAACCCCCCTCCCCTACACACACAGCAACAAACAACCCCCTCCCCTACACACACAGCAACAAACAACCCCCTCCCCCTACACACCAACAACAACAACCCCCCCTCCCCCTACACACACAGCAACAAACAACCCCCCCCTCCCCCTACACAACAAACAACCCCCTCCCCTACACACACAACAAACAACCCCTCCCCTACACAACAAACCAACCCCTCCCCCACACAACAAACAACCCCCTCCCCTACACACACAGCAACAAACAACCCCCTCCCTACACACACAGCAACAAACCCCTCCTACACAGCAACAAACAACTCCCCCTACACACACAGCAACAAACAACCCCTCCCCTACACACAGCAACAAACAACCCCCTCCCCTACACACACAGCAACAAACAACCCCCCTCCCCTACACACACAGCAACAAACAACCCCCTCTACACAACAGCAACAAACAACCCTCCCCTACACCACAGCAACAAACAACCCCCCTCCCTACACACACAACCAACAAACAACCCCCTCCCCCTACACACACAGCAACAAACAACCCCTCCCCCTACACACACAGCAACAAACAACCCCCTCCCCTACACACAGCAACAAACAACCCCCCTCCCCTACACACACAACAAACAACCCCCCTCCCCTACACAAGCCCCCCTCCCCTACAAGCCCCTCCCCTACACACACAACAAACAACCCCCTCCCCTACCAACCCCCTCGCAACAAACAACCCCTCTCCCCTACAACAAACAAACCTCCCCTACACACAACAACAAACAACCTCTACAACCAACAAACAACCCCACACACACAGCAACAAACAACCCCTCCTACACACAACAACAAAACAACCCTCCTCCCCTACACACACAGCAACAAACAACCCTCCTCCCCTACACACACAGCAACAAACAACCTCCCCCTACACACACACAACAACAAACAACCCCCCTCCCCTACACACAGCAACAAACAACCCCTCCCCTACACACAGCAACCAACCCCTCCCCTACACACAGCAACAAACAACCCCCTCTACACACACAGCAACAAACAACCCCCTCCCCTACACACAGCAACAAACAACCCCCTCCCCTACACACACAGCAACAAACAACCCCCCTCCCCTACACACACAGCAACAAACAACCCCTCCCCTACACAGCAACAAACAACCCCTCCCCTACACACACAGCAACAAACAACCCCTCCCCTACACAGCAACAAACAACCCCCTCCCCTACACAGCAACAAACAACCCCCTCCCCTACACACACACAAAACAACCCCCTCCCCTACACACACAGCAACAACAACCCTCTCACACAAACAACAACCCCCCCTCTAAAACAACCCTCCCCCCAACAAACAACAAACAGCTTTACGTAACATTACCAATAAGACCCGACTCTTAGGTAGAAAAAGAGGGAACCAAAAGAGGGAATCCTGAGACCAGAGGGCAGCTAGCATAGGAGGAGGAGAAGGAGGAGGGAAGGAGGAGGGGAAGGAGGAGGAAGAGGGGGAGGAAGAGGGGAGGAGGAGGGGAGGAGGAAGAGGGGGGGAGGGAGGGAGGAGGAGGGAGGAGGGAGGAGGAGGAGGAGGAGGAGGAGGGAGGAGGAAGGAGGAGGGGAAGGAGGGGAGAAGAGGGGGGAGGAAGAGGGGGGGGAGGGGAGGGGAGGGGAGGAGGGGAGGAGGGAGAGGAGGGAGGGAGAGGAGGGAGGAGGAGAGGAGGAGGAGGAGGGGAGGAGGAGGGAGGGGGGGAGGAGGGGAGGAGGGGGGAGGGAAGAGGATGGGGAGGAGGAGGAGGGGAGAGGAGGAGGAGGGGGAGGAGGAGGAGGAGGAGGAGGAGGAGGGGAGGAGGAGGAGGAGAGGAGGAGGAGGGAGGAGGGGAAGGAGGAGGGAAGGAGAAGAGGGGGGGGGAGGAGGGAGGAAGAGGGGAGGGGAGGAGGGGAGGAGGAGGGAGGAGGAGGAGGGGAGGGGGAGGGAGGAGGAGGAGGGAGGAGGGAGGGGGAGGGGGGGAGGAGGAGGAGGGAGGGAGGAAGAGGATGGGGAGGAGGAGGAGGAGGAGGAGGAAGAGGGGAGGGGAGGAGGGAGGAGAAGGAAGAGGAGGAGAGGAGAAGGCAGCTCTACTCCCCCAATTAGTCCATCCCAATTTAGACGTTTAACGGCCTTACCTATTGCATGTAATTGTTCTCAGAGAGACTAACACCCTTGTGGTGGTGAGGAGAGTGTTGGAGGTGGTGGGAGGGAGTGTTGGTGGTGGTAGGAGTGTTGGTGGTGGTGAGGGAGAGTGTTGATGGTGGTGAGGGAGTGTGTTGGTGGTGGTGAGGGAGATGTTGGTGGTGCAGGAGAGCGGGTGGTGGGAGGGAGTGGGCAGGGTGGTGAGGAGAGGTTGATGGTGGTGAGGGAGTGTGTTGGTGGTGGTGGAGGGGAGTGTGGGTTGGTGGTGGTGAGGGAGAGGTTGGTGGTGGTGAGGGAGAGTGTTGATGGTGGTGAGGGGTGTGTTGGTGGTGGTGAGGCGGTGGGGTGGTGAGGGAGGTTGATGGTGGTGAGGAGAGGTTGATGGTGGTGAGGGAGGTGTTGATGGTGGTGAGGGAGAGTGTTGATGGTGGTGAGGAGAATGTTGGTGGTGGTGAGGTGTGGGAGAGTGTTGATGGTGGTGGTAAGGAGTGTGTTGGTGGTGGTGAGGGAGTGTGTTGGTGGTGGTGAGGGAGAGTGTTGATGGTGGTGAGGGAGTGTTGGTGGTGGTGAGGGAGTGCAATGTGGTGTGTAGGTGAGGAGGCGCAGCCCTCCCATAATACTTCCTTGAGATAACTGTACAGTATATATCAGGTGCCTACAGGAGAGCTCAGGTTCTCAACTGGCTCAGCCATGTTAATATTATTATCCACTATGTATCTGTGTTCTTCTGGCTAAATAAACTGTTTCAATATCATTATCAACACACACCCTCTCCTCCACCACACCCTCCTTACCCCCTACTTATCACTTCCTTCCCCACCACACCCTCCCCCCCACACCCTTCCCAAATCTATCTCGTAATGCCCAGGCACCACTAACTCGGCCCAGAGCGAGGGGAGACATGACTTTCATCTCACCCGTCCACGGAGAAAAAAAATACATTATACTGTACGAGGGAGAGAGAGAGAGAGAGAGAGAGAGAGAGAGAGAGAGAGAGAGAGACGGTCGTTTTTCCAATATATCTCCAGCACAAAACATTACTTACACGCCATCGCTCAAGCAGGACAAACAAACATTCAAGGGCGAGGTAAGGATTTGAGATACACTTGTTTCCCCTCTCTTAGTCTCTTTCTCTCACTCTTAAATCTCGTTCTCTCTCTTATCTTGTAGTTTTTCCATTTCTCATCCCGAATATCTTCTATATAGCCATAGAATTGTAACACACACACACACATTTTTCTCCTGCAGGTGTGTGTGTGTGTGTGTGTGTGTGTGTATGTATGTATGTATGTATGTCCTATAAACGTATTCCCACACGTTAAAACATCAAAACACAGACCACATTTTCCTCAATACACTACATAAAACACACACAAATTCTTGGTTTAACTCAACTAAACCAACAGTAAACCAACACAGATCCAGAAACCATTTGTCTGATAAACTCTATCACCACATAGGCGATGGTGGTGGTGGATGGGGGGGATGGTGGTTGGTAGTGGTGGTAGTAGTGGTGGTGGTGGTAGAGGACTATGGTGGTAGGAGATGGGAGAAGGTGGTAGTAGTGGCTGTGGAGAAGGGGAGCGGGATGGGGAACGGAATGGGGGGGTTAGGGGGGTTTGGAAGGCGGCAAGAGGGGGGAGGGAGAGGGGGCACTAAAGAAATCTGTCATCAGGGGCTGTCCGGTGCGCTCCCCCAGAGACCAAGATTAATGTCCCGTGAGTTTGGTTTTCTACACTTTCTTTATTGGGTGCTGGGTGGGCGGAAGTGAGGGGAGGAAATAGAGTAAACGCTGAATGATAAAGTGAGGCAAGTGAGACGCTGAATGATAAAGTGAGGCAAGTGAGGATAGTGTAGAAGTAAATTTAGGAGATGGAGGAGGAAGTAAGATTTATACTTAACTGCTTCAAACGTATACAAATTCTCAGAGATCCGGACGTTGTCGTTGTTGTAGTTGTTGTAATTGTTGTAGTTGTTGTAGTTGTTGTTGTTGTTTATACTCTGCCTGGCGATATGAGAACGCAACTTGTTACCGTCGTGTCAGAGTTCAAGTCAAGACACCACTGTAGTCCCTGTATTTATGTGGCAGATTAATTGAGTGAGCCGTTACGGGAATAAAATGTAAAACGCGAAACTTTGATAATAATCCGTCTTGGTGTCGCAGCTTAAGTGAACGAGTTACAGATCCCACATCTCCAGTTAAGGTGAAAATTTAACTTACGAACCTCTGAGAATCCAAATTTATGTCGTAGCTTCAGTGAAACATTTAAAAAAAGCTCTCAGATGCTCCAGTTAAAAAGGGGGGGGGGGGGTGTTTACATGCGAACCTTTGTGAATCCAGAGCTCGTTACTCAGAACCCGTGGCACCGCTGCTGGTCTCGGCCGAGCTCACAGAAAAACGAGAACAGAGATGAATGATGAGTCGCCGGCAGGAAAAATGGACTAAATTCATCCCCTTCTCTTTGATGACTATGAGAAAAATGGTCGTGTTTACGGGAATTAAAAGCTGCCCAGACAAGAGAGCTTCACTGTGTCTGCCTCAAGAGACATTTAATATTATGTATACAGAGGATACATAGAGACACATTGACTACTCATATACTAACGATACATAGACGCTACTTATATACTAAAGATACATAGAGACGTTAACATTATGTACTGAGGATACACAGATACATTCATTTCAGGTAACAATTCACCAAGACACATGTTTATTTTCATCTTAAAACACATAAAAGCGGCCATTACTGATCTTGTGCTGCGTTAGTGGGGTAAACACGGCAGGCGGATGAGTGACGGGGTGGGGTGGGGGGGTACAGGAGATAACACAGTAACCTATCCTACAGGAGGTCATGAAGGTGAGGTAGGAAGGTGACCTGTCTGACAGTGACCCAGGATGGGGGGCGGGGAATGGGGGGAGGTTAAACTGCCGTGACCCCTCACCAACTGAAGCAAACTGTGTGTACGTCATTTCTTGTCGGCCATCTTCCTCCTCCTCCTCCTGCTGCTCTTCCTCTTCCTCCTCCTCCTCTTCCTCATCTTCTTCCTCCTTCCACCAAGAATTTGGTTCCCAACTAATTTTTTTTGGGGGCACCGCGTCTCGTCTGCCTAATGACCGGCTCTCCTGACCTCACTGGTGGATCCTTTTAGGTTGTTTTTATTCATGGTTTCAAGCAGCCAGTGTCTCGGGGTTCAACAGTTTTTAATACAGGTATCAAGCAGGCGTTATGGTGTCAGGCAGGTGTTATGGTGTCAGGCAGGTGTTATGGTGCCAGGCAGGTGTTATGATGTCAGGCAGGTGTTATGATGTCAGGCAGGTATTATGATGTCAAGCAGGTATTATGATGTCAAGCAGGTATTATGATGTCAAGCAGGTATTATGATGTCAGGCAGGCGGTGGTGTCAGGCAGGTAAGTTATGGTGTCAGGTGGTGATATGGTGTCAGGCAGGTGTTGGTGGTGTCATGGGCAGGTGTTATGGTAAGTCAGGCAGGTGTTATGGTGTCAGGCAGGTGTTATGGTGTCAGGCAGGTATGGATGTCAGGCAGGTATTATGGTGTCAGGTGTGTGTTATGGTGTCAGGCAGGTGTTATGGTGCGTCAAGCAGGTGTTATGGGTGTCAGGCAGGTGTTATGGTGTCAGGCAGGTATTATGGGGATGTCAGGCAGGTATTATGGTGTCAGGCAGGTAAGTTATGGTGTCAGGCAGGTAAGTTATGGAGTCAGGCAGGTAAGTTATGGTGTCAGGCAGGTAAGTTATGGAGTCAGGCAGGTAAGTTATGGTGTCAGGCAGGTAAGTTATGGAGTCAGGCAGGTAAGTTATGGAGTCAGGCAGGTAAGTTATGGTGTCAGGCAGGTGTTGCGGTGTCAGGCAAGTTATGGTGTAAGGCAGGTGTTATGGTGTCAGGCAGGTATGATGTCAGGCAGGTATTATGATGTCAGGCAGGTGTTATGGTGTCGGCAAGTTATGGTGTCAGGCAGGGGTTATGGACAGGCAGGTGTTGTAGTCAGGCAGGTAAGTTATGGTGTCAGACAGGTATGAGGTTATTACTCCCACAATTAACCTATCCCTACCTCGAGTGCACCTGTCCATCCTTCCCTCCCCTCCTCCCTCTCTCTACTCCACCCAGGAAGTGCACCGATCCCTGCATGGTAGAGAGATGCTGCCAGGTAACATCCCCCCCCCCACGACACACACACCCTTCCCTTCCCACACTCTCCCACGACACACACCCTCCCCTTCCCACACTCTCCCACAGTTATGAATGAACTCATCTGCTCGCTGACTCGTCCCACAAATTACTACATCTCTCAGCTTCCTCATCATCCCACTCCCTATTCCTCATTCTCAACACCCTCATCTCTCACCCTCATTATCTCCACCCACCCATCCCTCCATCCACCCCCCCACCTTAAAATGTCGACCTCACCCATCATTTTCCCCTTCTCACACCCAATCACCTCCCTTCCTCCCCCCATCACCACCTCCCCCATTACACCACCACTCGACACATTAATTCATCCCATTTTAATGATTCCCATAAACACATATTTGTAACTTTGTATTTAACACTGTAATCAACGTATTCTCTGACTTGGCTTGGCTTGGCTTGGCTTGGAGATAAATTTGAGCTGGACATTCCCGGATGGACAACCTGAATGATCAAGATGACGTCACAACCACGGACAGATTCGATGTCAACAACTCGTCCGAATGCTTGCCACGATGCTGATGACTTGGGCTTCGTCGTTCTAAACCAAGCAACTCCATCACAATCAAGTGTGTGTGTGTGTGTGTGTGTGTGTGTGTGTGTGTGCGTGAGAGAGAGAGAGCGCCAGGTAACACAATAATCGTGGGAACCCTATAATTGGAGGTGTGTCGTCGCGGGTAACAATAAAGGTAATACTAATGGCCAGGTGAGTGTGCCAGTCTACCTTTGCCGTTATTCCCAGCGCTAATTCTGAGGTTAATGAGGGAGTATATAGATATTGAATGTCTGTCTGTCTGTCTGTAATACTGGGTCTGTCTGTCTCTCGGTCTTCTCTGTCTACTCCTCTCTCTTTCTTTCTAATCATTTATCAACCTTTATTCAGTTATTCTATCTTTCTTAGACACTCCTCCTCCCCCTCTCTCTTAGTTCACGAGACTAACACAAACACACGTACCCACACACACACACACACGTACCCTAACACACACACACGTACCCTAACAACACACACAAACACGTACCCTAACACACACACACGTACCCTAACACACACACACGTACCAACACACACACACACGTACCTCAACACACACACACACGTACCCTAACACACACACACACACGTACCCAACACACACACACACACACGTACCCTAACACACACACACACATCACCCCAACACACACACACATCGCACCCTAACACACACACACACGTACCC
>NW_024747948.1:0-25000 GCF_018991925.1 Homarus americanus | reverse complement strand
ATATATCAAGAACGCGGCGAAAAAGTGCTTGTTGGGCAACTGCAGGACGATAAGATCAGTAATCACAGCGCGCGAGGGCGACCCACCACTACTGTGTGTTTGGACCCCGCTATAACACCACCACCACCACTCTTTAAAATATTTTCTGCCACATCATGACCACGTATTTTTTTTTTCTCCACCTTTTCTCGTCTCCCCCAATGATCTCCTGACCCATAGAGGCGGTGACTCACGGGGTCTCATGAATGACAATGTTGTGGTGCGATACAGGCAGATGGCAAGAAGCTTTAAACGTTGTTATTGTTTGTCGCTGGCAGGATTATACGTTTGTCGTCAGGGTACGTTATGGATGGATTACAGACCTTAATGTTTATGTTTGTCTATGTCCGCAATATAAGCGTAATATCCGAATTCTTAGTCCTACTTGTCGTAAAATAACGGTATGTGTCTAGCATAATACAAGTCTGTGTTTACGTTAGGTTGGATAAGGGGCCACATGCCTAATATCAGACGCCATGGTAATTTATGTATCTCGTATATGAATCACGTCTCCATTATCTGTTTACTCTGTGCAGGGACCACAAGCCTAAAATATTTATAATTATTCTTTTCCTCCTTATTTTATGTTTATATTTGGTGTTAAACGTAAAATAATCAGATAAAAAAAAAAACCACACATTTATTTTCAGACTTTTAGTAAATGTTTATATAGAAAAAATAGTTGAGTTTCTCCCCTCGTCTCCCCTCACACAACACTCCCTTTCCCTCCCAGAAGAGATACCCCTTCTTCCCATCCCACAACTCCTCTTCCTCTCCCCCAACAAAAAGGGTCGTCCTAAGTCTTCTACCTCTCCCTCTACCTCACACACTACTACAAAATCTTTCTTTCTTTCTTTTCTTTGCTTACTCTATCCTCCTCTCCCTCTCTTCACACACATTGTCTCTCTCTCTCTCCTCCTCCTACACGTTTTCTCTTTCTCGTTCTCTTTCCCCACATACGTATAGCTTTCTCTCTCTCCCTCAACAATATTTCATCATCATCATTAGAGAAGAGAGTTTTAAGCCATAAGGACGTATGCCACAGGCCTCATCCTTCTTCTCCAGCTTAGCCCTCAGGGTGTGTGTGTGTGTGTGTGTGTGTGTCAAAGATGGGAAAAGAGGAAGGGTGGGGGGAGGGAAAGATGAGGAAGGGAGATGACAGAAAGGTTAAAGAGGAGAGGGGGGAGAGAGAAAAGAAAGTGGAAGAGAGGGGAAGGTGAAAGGAGGGAAGAGAAATGAGAGAGAGAGAGAGAGAGAGATACTACCTCAAAAACCAAGTGTCGTACCAACTCTAACCCCTAATATGAACACCTTACATGAACCCCTGATATGAACCCCTAAATGAACCCTGATATAAAACCCAGATATGACCCCTAAATGAACCCCAGATATGAACCCCTTAAATGAGCCCCTTAAATGAACCCCTGATATGAACCCTTAAATGAAACCCAGATATGAACCCCTTAAATGAACCCCTTATATGAACCCTTTAAGTATATGTTCAGTAAACCTCCACGACAACAGGATTTAGGTCGAAAACAAAACAGCACCACCTGAATCCCAATGAGACAATTAATTTCATTTTACCTTCACTTAATTAAATAAAGACGTGAATGTTTCCACCTAATTTAAGCTACGAGACAAAAGCGGCATTTTTAAAAGGTACGTAATTAATTAAACATTTTTTTACCTTAATTAAAGATGTCAATAGAGTTAATTACCTCACCTAAGTTAGAGCACAGAGATGAATTTTTTTTTAATAGGTTCGTAATTGTGTTTATTTTTTGTTTCTACCTTAACTAAATATGATATTGCCTTTAACTGTTTCAATGACGTGTAGTTAAAAGTCCAAAATGGCGTCTATATTACACTGAGACTGGATAGAGAGGCTTGACCTGTCCCGTATGTAAACACAGAGTAAGATATTGTGTTATGCTAGCTCTCTCTCTCTCTCTCTCTCTCTATCTTTATCTTAATCTACTCCCCCTTTCTCTTCCTCGTTAAATTAATGACCATCAAACTAGCACTTACTAATTACTATAATACACTGTCTAAATTATTACATGCAAATATAGTTTGGAACGAGCACACACACACACAACCACACACAACACACAAATAATCCATTAACAACAGAGAGAGAGAGAGAGAGAGAGAGAGAGAGAGAGAGAGAGAGAGAGGAGAGAAGAGAGGAGAGAGAGGGTAGGAGGGGGGGGCTGTGCCTTGAACGCCTCCCTGCCCAAGAGGGGAAATGATTACTTAGTTCCGGTCTACGAGGGGTGTGAGGGGAGGAAGGTGAGGGGAGGAAAGGGGGAGGAGGTGGAGGGGAGGAAAGGGGGAAGAGGAAGGTGTGAGGGGAGGAAGGTGTGAGGGGAGGAAAGGGGAAGAGGAAGGTGAGGGGAGGGAAGGAGGAAGAGGAAGGTGGAGGGGAGGAAAGGGGGAAGAGGAAGGTGAGGGGAGGAAGGTGGAGGGGAGGAAAGGGGAAGAGGAAGGTGTGGAGGGGAGGGGAAGGAGAGACTGTAGGGAGAATGGGAGTGGGTAGGGGAAGAGGAAGGGAATCGAGAGGAAAGTAAGGGGAGGTGAGAAATGGGGAGGAGGAGAATAGAGGAGGGGAGAGGAAGAAGAGCGGAGGGGAGATGAAGGAGAGAGGAGAGAGAGGAAGGAGAGGGAGGGGGAGAGGAAGGAGTGAGGGGGAGAGGAAGGAAAGAGTGAGGGGAGAAGGAGAGAGGTGAGGAGGGAGGGAGGGGGATGGAAGGAAAGAGTGAGGGGAGAGGGAAGGAAAGTGAGGGGAGAGGAAGGAAAGAGTGAGGGGAGAGGAAATGAAAGTGAGGGGGAGAGGAAGGAAAGAGTGAGGGGAGAAGGAGAGTGAGGGGAGAGGAAGGAGAGTGAGGGGAGAAGGAGAGAGTGAGGAGGAGTGAGGGGGAATGGAAGGGAAAGAGGAGGGGAGAGGAAGGAAAGTGAGGGAGAGGAAGGAAAGAGGAGGGAGAGGAAGGAAAGTGAGGGGAGAGGAAGGAAAGGAGGGGAGAAGGAGAGAGAGAGGAGTGAGGGGAGAGTGAGGGGAGAGGAAGGAGAGTGAGGGAGGAGGGAGTGAGGGGAGTACATGCCCTCCGTGTTCTCTCGTTAGTTCTAGGGATCGCTTGAGCGCCTCTGGTATTTGGCCCCTTAAGCGCTGACGAACCCCAGACGTCTAGAACCTCACCAAGAACCCCAGACGTCTAGAACCTCACTAGAACCCCAGACGTCTGAACCTTCCAAGAACCCCAGACGTCGAACTCATCTAAGAACCCCAGACGTCCAGAACCTTACCAAGAACCCCAGACGTCTAGAACCCACTAAGAACCCCAGACGTCTAGAACCCCACCAAGAACCCCAGACGTCTAGAACCTCACAAGAACCCCAGACGTCTAGAACCTCACCAAGAACCCCAGACGTCTAGAACCTCACTAAGAACCCCAGACGTCTAGAACTCACCAAGAACCCCAGACGTCTAGAACCTCACTGAAGAACCCCAGACGTCTAGAACCTCACCAAGAACCCCAGACGTCTAGAACCTCACCAAGAACAACGACAAACAAGAAGAATTGAGTAATCAAGCACCAGAATAATCAACAGTGGAGGTAATCAAGTAATGTACATAATCAAGAACTAAGCGATCACGTACCAGAGTAATCAAGGACGAAGGTAATCAAGAGTGAAGGTAATCAAGTACTCGAGTAATCAAGAACGGGGGTAATCAAGCCCCGACAACCTGGACAAGTCCTCGGCAGCTCCCCTTGGTGGCGTCTCTCTCTCTCTCTCTCTCTCTCTCTCTCTCTCTCTCTCAGGTTCCTCTAATATTTTCTCACTTTAATTACGACATCAAAGAGATTATGGGAGTAAAGGAAGGACACAAGGCAAGAGAGATCGTGCTTGTATCCTCATCTAACACACACACACACACACACACACACACACACACACACACACACAACTCTCGCCTGGGTCGTGTGCAGAGTTGTTCAACACCTATATAGGTTTGAACACCATCTGGATTTTGCTTCAGGGCAGATCATCCCTTCCCCTCCCCCAAGACGGGTGGGGGGGTGGAGTGGGGTTGAAGGGGGTTGAGGGTGGGGTGGAAGAGTGGAGTGGGATGGAGTGGGGTGGGGTTGAGGTGGAGTGGGGGTGGGGTTGAGGTGGAGTGGGGGTGGGGTTGAGGTGAGGTCATTGTCGAGTAAGTTTCTTTACCTTAAATACACACCTTCCTCTTAATTACTGAATCTAAACAGGTAAATTCTTCTGACTTAAATATACCTACACACACACCACCACACAACACCACCAAACACCACACCACACACCACCACACACACACACACACACACAATACACACACCACCACACACAACCACACCACACAACACACCACACACAACCACACAACACACCACACCACACCACACAATACACCACACAATACACCACACCACACACCAGGACACAGACAATACTGAAGGTTTGCGACAAATACCACGAGTTCATCTGAGGGAGGAGACTCGCAACACTACACGACCCTAGTTGGACTGCTTCTTCTCCCTCTCCTTCTCCTCCATTCGCATTCTTCTTCCCTTCTCTCTTCATTGGTCTTCTTATTCCCCCTTCTCCTCATCCTACTCCTTCGTCGTCTACTTCCCCTTCCTCATTCACCTTCTTCCCTTTCTCCTCCTCCTCCTCATTCGTCTTCTTCTTCCCTTTCTCCTCCTCTCTTCACTCGTCTTTAACGTCCTCCTCCTCCTCATTCGTCTTATTCTTCCCTCTCCCCCATTCGTCTTCCCCCTTCCCCTCCTCCTCATCATCATTCGTCTTCTTCCCCTCCTCCTCATCATCATTCGACTTCTACCTCCTTCTCCTCATTCGTCGTCTTCTTTCCTTCCTCCCTTATCCCCATTCTTATTCGTTTCTTCCCTCTTCTTCTTCTCCAAATCTTCCAATCCTTCCCCTTTTCACCTGTTCCTCTCCCTCATCCAGCTCTAGAGGCAGAAGAGGAGGAAGAGGAGGGAGGAGGGAGGAGAGTGGAGGAGAGGCTAGAAGAAGGAGGAGGAGGAAATAAAACAGGAAGAGAGAGAGAGAGAGAGAGGGCGAACAATAAAGTCGATGTGTGTGTGTGTGTGTGTGTGTGTGTGTGTGTGTGTGTGTGTGTGTGTGTGTGTGTGTGTGTGTGTGTGTGTGTGTGTGTGTTTACAGAGTGTAGTCGAGTGGCAGCGGATAATGTCAACACAATTCTTGAAGAACAACTAGCTCCAACACACCACTATACCTTCACCCTTCATCACCATTCACCATCCTCACCACCATTCACCATCCTCACCACTCCGTACTATCACTACTCACCATCCTCACCACCCATTACTATCTTCACCACACCTATATCCTCATCATTCACCATCATCACAATCCTCGCTACTCACCACCACACTCACCAACCCCTCACCACACTCACCACCACACCCTCTCCTGGCGCAGTGGTTTAGTGCATCCACCTCACGACTCCATTGGGTACTCGAGGCTCTTGGTTCGAATCCTGACGAGAGAGGAAGCCCTTGACCATGTGCTAGACTCCTTCTGCAGCGTGTATACCCCCGAGCCTCACACACTAGTGGTACAGTGGCCAGTGCATTCAATTCACAACCCGAAGGTGCTTGGTTCGAATCTTGTCCAGGAGGGAACCATAAAATACGAACGAGTCCATCCCATCCTCTCTCTCTCTCTCTCTCTCTCTCTCTCTCTAGTGGTACAGTGGGTGGCACATCAACCTCATAACCCGAAAGTTCTTGGTTCGAATCCCAAGGGAGGAAGGTAACGTATCTGGTGTATCCGTCTCACGCCTATATTCCCCCGTGGCACAGTGGTTAGTGACCTCAATTTTCAATCCTAAGGTTAATGGTTCGAACCCCAGCAGAGAGAATAATCCATTGCTGCTGAGTAATTACATTCAACACACAAACTAGAGGTACGTGGTTCGAGTCCTGGGTGAAGTTTTGAGAGAGAGAGAGAGAGAGAGAGAGAGAGAGAGAGGTAAATCTAGCACTAGAGAGTTAATACTTGTGTTGCTCTCGACAAAAAGATGATTCAAACCTGGACGTGAAGTGTCAAGTAATGGGTCGTAACTCACACAACGAGTAAGAAAATTTGGCATGAACTCTGCTGACAAGAAGAGGAGCTGCTGTAAGTTTCTTAAGGTTTACAGTTTTATCTCGTACCTGGGAGCCGAGGTCAGGTTGGCAGTATCTAGTTACAGTTGAGTCTTAGTGCAATTTCGATGCCAATTTGCTCGTTAGTTGTGTGTGTGTGTGTGTGTGTGTGTGTGTGTGTGTGTGTGTGTGTGTGTGTGTGTGTGTGTTAAGTGAAAAATTTAACTTACGAACCTTGGGGAATCTGGGTCTCGGTAAGGCAATGACGTAACAGCCCCGATCCAGCTGACCTTAACCCTGACCTCACAAAGGGTAGGTCAGCTGAGGTCAACATCGTAACACAAGTTACAATGTCTTAAAACACAGCCAATACGGTCATTTGTTTTTTCTCGCCTAAGACAACTGTTACGGTAGAGGAAGAGGAGGAGGAGGAAGAGGAGGAGGAGGAGGACGAGGAGTAGGAGGAAGAGGAGTAGTAGGAGGGAGAGGAAGGAGGAGGAGGAGGAGGAGGAGAGGAGGAGGAAGAGGAGGAGGAGGATTAGGAGACAAGGGAGAAAGAGGAGGAGGTGCCGTTCTCCGATGGTTGCGACAAGGGGGTGTGCGTTAAGTTGTTTGTGATCAGGCCAAATTCTTGAACAATTGCAGGCCAGACATAACTGTGCCCACACTTGTACTTGCCAATCAGACCGTCTCCTTCCCATCAGATCTCTACACTTATCCCTATCTCTCAAATGATTAACAAGTGTTAGTTTGGAATAATTTTTCTTACACCTGGTAAGTGATGAGGCAGGTGTGGTGGTAGTGGTGAGGCAGGTGTGAGGTAGTGGTGAGGAGTGTGGTGAGGCAGGTGTGAGGTAGGTGTGGGGGCAGGTGTGAGGGTGGTGGTGAGGCAGGTGTGAGATGGTGTGGGGTAGGTGTGGAGACAGGTGTGGGGCAGGTGTAAGGCAGGTGTGAGATAGTGAGGTGATGTAGGTGAGTGATGAGGTAGGTGTGAGGCAGGTGTGAGGTAGGTGGTGGGGGAGGTAGGTGTGAGGCAGGTGTGAGGAATGTGGAACCTGGTACTGACATCTGCTGTGTGAACCTGTGCCCATGGTAAACAATGACACCTTCCTCAGCACCTCACTCACCTGTTCTCATGAGGTAAACAATGACACCTTCCTCAGCACCTCACTCACCTGTTCTCATGAGGTAAACAATGACACCTTCCTCAGCACCTCACTCACCTGTTCTCATGGGGTAAACAATGACACCTTCCTCAGCACCTCACTCACCTGTTCTCATGAGGTAAACAATGACACCTTCCTCAGCACCTCACTCACCTGTTCTCATGAGGTAAACAATGACACCTTCCTCAGCACCTCACTCACCTGTTCTCATGGTAACAATGACACCTTCCTCAGCACCTCTCCTGTTCTCATGAGGTAAACAATGACACCTTCCTCAGCACCTCACTCACCTGTTCTCATGAGGTAAACAATGACACCTTCCTCAGCACCTCACTCACCTGTTCTCATGGGGTAAACAATGACACCTTCCTCAGCACCTCCTCACCTGTTCTCATGGAGTAAACAATGACACCTTCTCCAGCACCTCACTCACCTGTTCTCATGAGGTAAAATTGTACTCCAATCTTGTCTATAAATTTGTTATACTTAAAAAAAAATAATACAATTGAATGAGAATCCGGCCCTGGAACTCTCTCTCTCTCTCTCTCTCTCTCTCTCTCTCTCTCTTCTCTCTCTCTCTCAGTGCAGTGGGACAAGCATCTGGTAGCCACGAGCCTGTCATCCGATACCTTGGGTATATCTGCACCACACAGGGGTAGGAGTGTGCGGGGGAGAATGCACGCACAGACGCACACACACACTCTCTACCCCGGCAGAAAAAGCACCTGGTGTACCACGAGCCACACCGACACCAAGCCACCACACCAAGCGGTAACCCACCACCCCACCACACCACACATCAAGCGACCCACCCTCACCACACGAAAGCAGTAACCCACCACATCATCCACTCTCACCACACACCAAGCGACCCACCCCCCCACACCTCCACCAAGCGACCCACCCTCACCACACCCAGCGGTAACCCACCACCTCACCTTCCCTCACAAGAGCTCCTGTCAACAGCACTACCACCAGCTGAGAGGAGGATCACCACACACACACACACACACACACTACCATGTCACCATCAACCATACCAAGACCATGGTTATGCACATCAACCTCTCCTCCGACGTTGTCCCACCCCCTTCATTACTTAAGGTCCCAACACACTCAGGCAGGGATTCCACAGCTCGGCGTCACCATAGACAACAAACTAAATTGCAAACCACACGTCAGGTTGTCAAATCCTCCAGTTTCCGTCTCCACCTCCTCATCACCACGACCTCATCTGCAAATTTGGTAAGAAGCTTCTACACCATCCTCGACGGCTCTACCACCACAGATCCCTAGCCCGAGAATTGCTGTTCGACACCACAACCGCATCCAGCCCATACGTGCACGAACTGATCGCTATAAGAACAGCCCAGTCCCAACCATTGTAAAAATTATCAATAACTTGTAATAAACCAGTGTATTCGCTCCCAATAAACACTGCTCCTTGCACTGTCACTATGTTGAAATGCCCTGTAGTTTGAGCTTTTCCCCATCTAGTTATTATATATCTTATTTGTGTCACTTATGTTACTTGTATATTATTTGTAATTCTAAACCCATTCCCCAATTATGTAACTGTATATTTTCAGCCTTCTGGCTGTCAAGTTCTTTCAATAAACCGTTAATTATTATTATATTATTATTACATTCTTGTCTTAATTGTTTATTGTCTCGTGTGGTTTGCTGACTGTATGAACTAATATGAAGGAGGGAAGAAGGTGGAGGAGGGAAGGAATGAAGAGAGGGAGAGGGGGAAGAAGAAGGAAGGGAGGAGGGAGGGGGGAGGAAGGGAGGGAGGGAAGGAGTGACGGTTTTTGAAAAGTGAGGGTTGGGTTGGGGGAGAGGGGGGTATTGGTGCCTGTGAGGTGTGAGGGGGGAGGGAGGTCTGAGGTTGATAGTGAATGATAATGAAGGAACTAAGAGCGATGATGATGATGGTGGTGATGATGGTTGTGATGATGATGATGGTAGTGATGGTGGTTGTGATGATGATGGTTGTGATGATGGTAGTGATGGTGATTGTGATGATAGTAGTAATAATGATGATAATGGTGGTGGTGGTAATGATGATGATAGTGGAAGATGATAAGGGTAATGATGTTAACCCGTGTGTGTGTGTGTGTGTGTGTGTGTGTGTGTGTGTTTTATTCCTGCACTGTGAGTAATTTTAAAGGCGTTTACCGGGGGAGACAGTATAGTGAGTTGTTATCTCATGAAGGGAGAGACAAGGGAAGATTTTTACCTCACTTAAAAAAAATTGTGAGATTTTTTTTACCTTAAATGAAAAAAAAAAATCCTACTGACTTAACAAAAAATAAACTTACGACAAAAACAGGATTCTCAAAGGTTCCTAAATAAAATATCCTCCCTTAGTGGATAAATAAAAACATATCCAAATGACTTAACCATAGATATATTCTCAAGAGATCGTAAGTTAAATTGTCTACCTAAAATGGATAACAAAATATATCTTAATCACTCAAATAAGTTACGACACAGAGACAGATTCACAATGTTCCTAAGTTTAATTTATCACTTAACTGGAGCTACGAGGGCGTATCTAACTGGCTAAAACAAGTTACGACTCAGAAGACGAGGGAAACAAAAAAGCAGGGCGTCGACATTGTACTAAGACTTGGCTGTAGTTTGATGCAGTCTCGTATGAGTGTGTTTGGGGCAGTGAGTGTGTTTGGGGAAGTGAGTGTGTTTGGGGCAGTGAGTGTGTTTGGGGCAGTGAGTGTGTTTGGGGCAGTGGTGTGTGTGGGGCAGTGAGTGTGTTTGGGGCAGTGAGTGTGTTTGAGAGTGAGAGTGCGAGTGTTTGGGAGTGAAGGGGTAAAAAGCAGTGAGAGAAATGGGTGGGGGAAAGGGGGGGGAGAGGATGTAGGTGAGGGGAAAGAGTAGGGAAAGGAGGAGAAGCAGGAAAGTGAGGGGGGAAAAAGGAGAGGAAGTACTGTGACGGGGTGAGGGGAAGAGCTACAGTGAGGGGTCTCATTTGTCACCCCTAGATAACAAGGCGTAACCCATCTACTTCTCTTAACTATTTCCCCTCTCCTAACTCAACCCTCCATTCTTCCCTCACCCACACCTTTCCCTTTTACCCACCCATTTTCTATTACACGACAAACCTATTTCCGTTTCCCTATTACAGTAAGGTTTGAATGTGATCCCTGCCTATTACAGTAAGGCTTGGGTATGTTCTCTGCCTATTTCCTATTACATTCCCTATTACAGTGAGGCTTGGGTATGGTCTCTGCCTATTATGTCCCTATTACAGTGAGATCTGGTTGTGGTTCATGCCTATTTCGGGTCCCCAATTACAGTGAGGTGTGGAGGAAGGGTGGGTAGCGGCGTGGCATTTGAAGTTTATTTACAACATGGGAGGGTGGGTGATGTACCGCCCTCACCCCACCACACGAGATGCATCACCCATCCTCCCATGAGACAAGCCCGCCCACCCATGAGACAAACTCGCCCACCCGTGAGACGCATCCGCCCGCCCACTCATAAGACAAGCCCACCCACCCACCCCTATCCTGCTTCCTACCTGAATCCTACCCTTCCTTAACCTACCTACCCCACCTTAACCATAACCTACCTCTAACCTACCTAACCTACCTTACCTTTATACAATTACCTGTATAGCTACTAATTACCAGATTCTTGATACGTGTGTTATTATACTCACTCAGGTATGACTGAACAGGAACCCTAGGCACCTCAATCACTATTTTCTTACCTGTAAAAAAAAAACACACACATTAGTTACATATTTACCTCTCGAAAATAACTTCCCTCAATCGCCTACGTTTTTCATCACGTAAAATTTCTATAGCATTATTATGGTAATATGTTGTAGCGAGAGTAAACAATAAAAACAAGGAGACACGTAAGGCATTAAACCAAGATGTGTAACTCCGAGGTCTTGATAATAGTAAAAGATCTGATGTTTATTGTCGAACTCTCAGCGCCATCTGTGAGAGGTAATTGGAACTTTGACTTAGGGCTACAGAAGAGAGAGAGAGAGAGGAAAAAAGCAAGATCAAAGTAATGCAACACAAAGGAATGTTCCGTTTTCCAGCCGAGCAAGATAAAACTGTGGGGGAGGGGGAAAGGACATATTGTATACCGGAGAGAAGGAGAGGGGGTGAGGGGTGGGGAGAGGGGTAGGGGAGAGGGGTGGGGGGAGAGGGGTAGGGGTAGGAGGGTAGGAACACAAGGGAAAACAAAATGAAAGAAGGTTTAAACATATTGGGATGACGACTAAATATTGACTCGTTATTTACATTCTATAGTGTCTTCAAGCCATAGCCATACTGAGCCAGACCTCCTCCTCCCCTTCCCTTCCCTTCCTCCTCCTTTTGATATCACCAGCGAGGGAGGAAGGGTGACGAAGGGAGCGGAGTGGAGGAGGAAGGGAGAGAAGAGAGAGGAGAAAAAAGAGTAAAGGGGGTGTTATGGGGAAGGAAGAAAGGAATGGAGAAAGACAAGGGGTGTTAGGGGGAAGGGAGGAAGAAGGGGAGGGGTTAAGGGGGATTGTAAACGCGAAGAATGTCAAAGGGAAGTCGGGGCATGTCGTCCACGTATTAATTCATCTACGTCACTAGATACATATCTCTCTCTCTCTCTCTCTCTCTCTCTGTATGCCCAAAGTCAAAGTTCAATTCCTCTCACACACACACACACATACATACATACATACATACATACACACACACACACACACACACACACACATCAGGTCAGAGAAAAACGCAATTTTTTTATGCATCTCATAATTATAATTTAATGTATTTTTTTGTTTTCTTTATTAACAATTTCTCTCTCCAAAGAATCCGTTAGAAGGAGGGTTTCACATTTAACGGACCCTCGATATAACGGACTTCCATCTCTAATCCGTTAAATAGAGGTTTTTACTATACTCTTTTTTGATTGTCTTTTAGAAGAAGAGGATCGATGCTCTGGCGGTCTCGGTCAGGGTGCCTGATGACGTCACGAGGTAAACAAACCCCGTTAGAGTGGACGCGGTGGCACTATCTCCCCAGCTGATGTTTACTATCATCTGTGTCTGCGTCGCTAAATCAGTCAGTTTTTATCTCTTTGTGGTGTCGGTCCGCCTTGAGAGTCCCTCCCCCTCCCCCCACCCCCTACCCCTTGTTCCTCTTCCTCCTCCTCCTCCCCCATTCCTCCTCCTCTTCCTTATCAGCCATTAGATTACCAGAGGAGGTGGTGGCCCGGGGCGTGTTATCTGCTGATGAGCCGAGACGTGTTGTGACGTGTTGGGGGTCAAGTTCTCAGACCTCACTCTTATTAACTGTGTGTGTGTGTGTGTGTGTGTAGAGAAAGAGGAGAGAAATGGGTGAGAAGGAATACAGAGAATGGGAAGTGAGAAATATGTGGGTGGGTGAGTGAGAAGGAAGAAGACAAGTGGAAGATAAGAAGTGGAGGAGGAAGAGGAGGAAAGTGGGAGGGTGGGTAAAGGGAGGAAAGGTGGTGGTCTTTAGGTCGGGAGGGTGGGAGGGAGTAGTTGTCAGGTGGTGAAGAGGAGGGAGGGAGGGAGGGAAGGAGGAACTAGAGAGGGAGGGGGTGGGAGAGTTAGTCGCCTTATCGCCAGGCTAACACGTCGCCGCCAGTGTCGCTGAGCTTATCGCCCTCAGATAAAACTCGCCACTTTTTGCTGTTATCTTGGACATGTTTTCCAGAGCGCACAGGTGACCAGGTACTGAAGCACTTGTACCTGTTGGGACCTGTACTGTCGGTGTGTTTGTGTGAGTACTTGTACCTGTTGGGACCTGTACTGTCGATGAGAGAGAGAGAGAGAGAGAGAGTACCTGTACCTGCAGGGGTAGTATGTATCAGGGGGAGCCGGTACTAGACAACACTCGTACGTGAAGGCTAGCTGTGTGGGTCTCTCAAGTGTGTGGCGAAAAGTGAAGTAGGTCATAAATAGGAGGGAGGGAGAGAAGGAGGGAGGGAGAGAAGGAGGAGGGAGGAGAGAAAGGAGGGAGGGGAGGGAGGGAGGGAGGGATGGAGGGAGGGGAGGGAGGGAGGGAGGGATGGAGGGAGAGAGGAGGGAGAGAGGGGAGGAGAGAAGGGGAGAGAGGGAGAGAGGGGGAGAGGGAGGGAGGGAGGGAGAGAGAGAGAGAAGGAGGGAGGGATGGAGGGAGGGAGAGAATGGAGGGAGAGAAGGAGGGAGGGAGAGAGAAGGAAGGAGGAGGGAGGGAGGGAGGAGGGGGAGGGAGGGAGGGGAGGGAGGGAGGGAGGGAGGAGGAGTGAGGAGAGAAAGGAAGGAGGGAGGGAGGGAGGGAGGAGAGGATGGATGCAGGGAGGGAAAGAGGGGGGAGGGAGGGAGAGGAGATGGGAGGGAGGTTATAGAGCACAGGGTTAAAACCAGTTACATGAGTCACCCCCCCCAGTGAGTGAGTGACCGGGGGCCTTGTCTGAAGGTGTGACGTAATCCAGTGTTGTATCATGATTGTATATATAAATAGTAATATAATTAACTTACAACATTAACCACACACACACACAGCCCCCACCCACCTCGCACGGTCCGCCACTACAACAAATACAGCCCTAGAGCCCGCACCGATAGATATAGAACAGCACCATCCCATCTATTGTTAAAATAATAAACAACTCCTGATTTATGTACTGTACAGCCCTGTAAATGTATTCAACGCATATTATATCATTATGTCTAAATCACATGTAAGTTTGTATATTTTCACCCACCGGCTGCAACTCTGTTAATAAACCGTTTATTATTATTATTATTTACACGCACGCACACACACAAACACACAGCCGGGTAAACAAGTGGAAAAGTAGCAAAAACGCTACATAAGAACCAGGAGAATTCGAGGAAACGGTAAACGGTACGTGAATGGCAGGTAAACGGTACATGAACGTCAGGTAAACGGTACATGAACGCCAGGTAAACGGTACATGAACGCCAGGTAAACGGTACATGAACGGCAGGTAAACGGTACATGAACGCCAGGTAAACGGTACATGAACGCCAGGTACAGACGCCAGGTAGAGTCGGGAAGAGATCGAAACATACCAAGAGTTTCAGATAGCCAGTGACAACACCAAGGTCACACAATGAAGGACGAGCTCAAGTAGTACCTTCCTCCCCCAGGACCTCAACACCTTCCCTTCAACCTCATGTCGACCTTCATGGCGGATCCTCTCACTCACGGGGTAATCCCTCTCCCTCCCGACCTCAAAGTGTGAATATCGATAATAAATCCCATAAAAAGCCCCTCCATTAATCGCTCTTCACGGTGGGGATTACTTTTGAAGGCCTCAATCCCTAGAGTCAACATCAAGAGCCCCTCCCGCCAGCTGGGTTCCAATGATGGGAGATAAGCCGTCGTATTCTCACATCTAAATCAACACAGACTTCAAAAGACATCAAAACAACGTTACGGTGACTTGAAAATAGAAATAAATTAGTATTTTTTTTCTCAGTAATTACCGTTAAATATTATTAAAATATTTATATATCCTTTAACACAATAACCACCAGCTCGCAGTAATATAAAAGCCAAAATTTCGAAATCTGTCATTATTTCAAAATTTCTGCAATGTTGCCACGTGTTTGTTGACCTCACTAATCTATCTCTGCACGGTATCAACACCACAAGATTTGGCAACTGAACGAGGTAATTCAAACATTTTAACGTCTGCTAAAGTTATATAAATACGTGTTGTATTAACTAGTATATAACAATATTAAGGTAATTAGTATCAGAATGTTAGGTAATTAGGAAAGTAAAATTGGTTGAGCGATTTCCGAGTTACCTGACGTTCGTGCGTGAGTGCGTGAGTGAGTTACCGGACGCTGATCACACACACACACACACACACATGAACGGGTGTATGGCCACTCATCACACACACAGGTTAACTAAGCACCAGTACACATTAGCCAGTACTTCACACGAGAGAGAGAGAGAGAGAGAGAGAGAGAGACACCGTGCAGGGACTCAGACGATGACAACACCATTACAAGTGTGTCAGTACTCAACAAGGTGGTAGTGTAAGATAAGTACCTGGCCGAGTACCTGCGTTAAATGAGTACCTGTAGTAAGTTTAAGTAGCTGTGTTAATGAGTACCTTTGTTAAGTGAGTGGCTGGACATTCCCACACCTGCGCCACACAACAACAAATAATAATAATATAATAATAATAATAATAATAATAATAACAATAACACGCTGTCGTCTCTACTTAACTAAATGAGGTACTTGTGTTCTCTCTCTCTCTCTCTCTCTCTCTCTTTGTGATGGCAGCCCTCCAGTACCCCCTATCTCACTTAACCTCCTCCTCCTCTTCCTTTCTTCCCTCATCCTTCCCTTCCCTCTTCTCTCTCTTCCTTCTTCCTCCCTCTTGGGTGTGTGTGTGTGTGGGGGTTGAGGTGTGTGTGTGTGTGTGGGGGGGGGGTGGTGGGGGGGTGGGGGGTGTTCCTGCCCTCCAGCCCTCCTTCTCTCCTCCTCTACCCTCTCTCTCTCTCCCTCTACGACGGATTCGACTCTTCTCCCTCACCTCACCACCTCTCACCCACCCCTCCCTCATCTCCCCTCATCACATTAAAACCCATCGACATATCAGTAATACTAAGTCCATTTATGGCTACTTACTAGAGGCTCCCAAGGTAAATTAAAGAGGGGAGGGGGTGAGGGGGATGGGGGGAAAGGAGGAATGGGGGGGAGGGAGGGAGTGGGGGTGGATTTTAGAGAGAGAGGAAGATGTGTGTGTGTGTGTGTCTTTCTATTTTTCAATTATATCACTGTCAAATCTCTCTTTTTTTTTTTCTCTCTCATCACCTCCTTCTAATATAAATAAACACATAAAAAGAACAAACCAATAAATAATAATAATATAAACAAACAAACAAACAAATAAAAAACAAATAAAACAAACAAGTCTTCAAAAACAATTCGCCTCTCAAACTTTTTCCTTTTCTGTTACATATAAAAATGTTCCTCCAAGACCGAGTTTTGGAGGCGTAAAAAAAATTTCCTCAACATATATTTTCCGGTTAAAGTTTAGACCAAGCGTAAAAAAAAAAAGCCGGCGTATAAATATATAAAATAAACCGGCGTAAAAATAATAAATAAACCGGCGTAAACTATATAAAATAAACCGGCGTAAAATATATAAAATAAATAAACGTAAAATAGCAAATATAACCAGCAAAAAAATAAACCAGCGTAAAACAAAAAGAAAATCGAGTAAAATAACAAAATAAACCGGCGTAAAAAATTAAATAAACCGTTAAACAACAAAAAACCGATTGTAAAATACAGAACAAATAAACCGTAAAACAGAAAAAGAAAAAAAGAAAAATTGTGAGATAGAACTTTCGCCGTAAACTTGTTAGGTGCAACTTTTCCCTCGTTTGGTAGATCGCTCTATCAGGACGATCCGATAAAAGTTTAAACCGGCCAAAGTAATGGAAGAGGTCCGATAAATTATTTTGCATGACATCGTATATTCGTGACGGTCCGATAAATTGCATGAGAGACGGGCAGATAATTGTTAGACGGTCCGATATAAATGAGACGATCCGATAAACACTAACCTGTCATCGTTAATAAACGATATACGTAATCCCCAACACCCGATATACGTCCATAAAATTATAATCGACACAGTCTACACCACAATGTCGGCACGGTCGTGAGGTAAAACGCATTATCGTATACAACAATAGGTGCGTGTGTGTGTGTGTGTGTGTGTGTTAGGGATTTTTTAATCTAATCGAAAAGCCATTTAGTGTACATCATTGTGTATTATACTGACAGGCACACACACACACACACAGGTCAAATCTATCACTCTGTTCAAGCATAAAACCCGGAGGCTCGGACCCTCGTCCGATATCCCACCCTTTGCAAGGACACCACCACAGGGAGGGGGGGGGTGTGAGAAGGGAGAGTGCAGGGAGAGGGGAGAACGAAGATAGGGAGAAGGGGGAAAAAATCTAAAGGGAAAAAACGAGAGAGAATAGACAAAATGGAAAGGGAATAAAGGGAGAATGACAGAGAGGGAGAAAGAGACAAGAGAGGAGAGAGGAAAGATAGGGAGAAAGGGGAGGGGACAAAGAGATAAGGGAGGAAGGAGATGAGGAGAAGCAGGGAGAGATAGTGAAGGAAGGAAGAGAGAAGGGGATAGGGGAGAGTGAATGAGGAGGAAGATAAGGGAGAAGGGAGGTAGTGAGGGAACAAGGGAGGGAGGAGGGGGTGTATATCAGGACAGGGGTGTATAGACCGTATGCGCAGGCTAGACCTTGGCTGATTTCTCTCAGGGGGTGGGGGAGGAGGGAGGGAGCGTGGGAGTAGGGAGAAGGTGGGAGTAGGGAGGAAGGTGGGGGTAGGGAGGTTGGGGGATAGGGGATGTATGGGGGAGGTTAGGGAGGGAAGACAAGGGGAGAAAATGAAGCTTGGGGGTGAGGAAGGCAGGTTGGGGAGGGAAGGGAGGATGTTTGTCAACTCAGTGTTACAACGTGGTAGTACATCCACTCCTTCATTTCTCCGTAAACTCAGCAGGCAGAACAGACAGACAAATGGACATATATACAGACAGACAGAGACAGACAGACAAATCTTCTCAGTAAATGTTCACTATATATATACAGTACCGGTATAAACACAGAAAGTCGAACAAACTAGATGGAGTCGATTTTATTTTTCTAAAACCCGGGGATTAAATCACTAGAGTTTGGTGAGGCGTCGAGTAGTGGTGATCCTGGGTATGTAAACACTGTAATGTACACATCGCTGTTCCTGTTTGTGTGTGTGAAACATCAGTTATTACTGGGAGCACAGGATTTGGATTTAACGGCGTTTTATCCACGTCCAGCCTAACTGATAGATCGAGGCCGGAGGTGATTTATGTGCTCTTCAAGCCGACACACACACACGTTTCTGGTGGAATGTGTGCATTTGGCAGGTCTAAGTCCTAATGCATGTATGTGCGTGTTTTGTAGTCCAGCACGCGCGCGTGTGTGTGTGTGTACATCGAAATCCTTACAGAATAATTCACAACGTTGGACCCACATCCTCCCAGGGACCAGTGAGTCAAGATGCATTAACTGATTACACTTAATCAATCAGGTGTGATAGGAGAGCCAGGTGACGATAAAGGTGATTACAGCTATCTCCTCTTTCACTTCTCTCTTCTTCTTCTCCTCCTCCTCTCCCTCCTTCTCTTTCTTTTCTTCTTCTTCCTCCTCCTCCTTCGTCTCCTCTATTTTCTTCCACCCTATTCATTTTTTCTCTCATTTTTCTCCATTCTCTTTCTCTTTCCTTCTCCTCCTCTTCCTTCCTTCCTGATCTCCCTCCTTCCATCCTATATTCCTTTCCCAATCCTCCTTTCTTCTCTTTCCTTTCTTCCCATCTCTCCTTCTTCTTTCCTCCCCCCTACCTGTCTGATCGATCAATCAACATAATCCGCTCTCTCTCTGACGCCTCGACTGGGTGTGTGATCGACCTGACAGATGATCATTTCAGACAGGTGATAGAGTGGGTCTGATCACCTGGACAAGAAAATCAAGGTTAACTGGATTCATCTCCACATTCACAACAGTTACCGGAAGAACTGTCGACTGCCTGCGATTGACTGGATGACTCCATCTAAATCAGACCGTCAACACCCAACAGTCACCCACACCTTACCGTCAACACCCAACAGTCACCTTGCTACCAACAGTCCACACCTTAGTCCAACCACATCCCACACCTTACCGTCAACACACAGTCACCCACCTTCATCAACCAACAGTCACCCTGTTTGTCACCTTACCGTCAACACCCAACAGTCCCACACCTTACCGTCAACACCCAACAGTCACCCACCTTACCGTCAACACCCAACAGTCACCCCACCTTACCGTCAACACCAACAGTCACCCACCTTATGTGTGTTGTCAACACCCAACAGTCACCCCACCTTACGTCAAACACCAAAACCTGGAACGAATCTACAACAACACCGTGAACCCGACAATGAATCCGAGTACCATCTCATCATGGGAAAAAAACAGAACGGAGGGGGAGGGAGGGGGGAAGGGGATGGGAGAGGAGGGGGGGAGGGGAGGAAGAGATGGAGAGGGAGAGGAGGGAGGGAAGGGAGATGGAGGGGAGGAGGAAGGGATGGAGAGGGGGAGGAGGGAGGTGGGAGGGAGGGAGGGGAAGGGAAAGGAGTGTTGACCTACATCTCGTACACTAGTACTATCATTATCATAATCATGTGTGAAGTACCAGACAGAGGAGGGTTATGAGACATTATACGACATCAGGGTTCGGGTTCACAAAGTGGTACAGGTTGACGAGGGTTCGGGTTCAGGGGTTCAGTTTCCCAAAGGGTTCGGGTTCAGCGGGTTCGGGTTCGTGAAGGTTCGGTTTCACTATGGGGTTCGGTTTCAGTGGGGTTCGGGTTCACACTGAGACCCTGCCTTAATAGATCCGTTCACCTTCACTGAAATGAAGGTATGTTGAGAACTCAGTGCACCTTCGACGCCATAATGAGCTAGGTTGGTGTCGAGTGGAAACTTTTACAGTACGAATCGGTGAAAACTCTGGCCGAGAAATTAACTATATCTTAATTATTAGCTTGATTCATGACGTCACACACAAGGTCAGGTAAATTGCAGAGACAGACAGACACACACACACACTTCAACCTATTTGCACCTACATGACCTAATACTAACTATATATTCAAAGTGTTAATTACAATAAAAAAATAAATCCGCGAAAAAAAAAAAAATGCTTTTTAATTTACATATCAATAAGGACAACACTAAAATAAAATAAATAAGCAAGTAACACCCATTAAAACATTCATTAAAGACAAATTCACTTTTTCTGCATCACTAATAAATGCTAGTTAGGAATTGGTTCAGATAAGAAGAAATTTCTCATCGATTTGTCAATTATCTTTTTTGTTTTTATAAATTACTAAGTTATGTGTTACTAAATGACCTGGGTTTTACCTAGAGCGTTAGTAACAGAAGGCCACGTTATCTTAAACCTAAAAGCATCGTGGTGTGGAGACCTTACCTGGATTAAGAGGTTCAGTTCTGTTCACCTCACTCGAAATTGATTCCCTATAGAAGAACGACTTAAGTTAATCCCGGGTGTTGGGAACAGAATATATATAGACTGACTAAAACCTGAGTTAATCCTGAGACGTGAGAAGTGAGGGCAGATATGAGCAGGAGTGTATAAATGGAAAGATGGGGCTAAGGAAAGATGATATGACTTAAAGTATTTCAATTAATTATCAACTCAAGAAGCGGCAGGAGGTTTTAAATTAGATACATTGGTCTAGAAATCGAGTCGTGGATGAGTGGAACAGTTACCAAACTATCATTAACTCGCAAGACTGAAGCTTTTAAAATGTATATAGGTTGAACAGATATATGAGTGATTAGGTCTGTAGGTTGTGAGAGGCTGCCTGATACAGTATATTTGGACCAATAGGCCCTGCAGTTTCTTTCATTCTTATATTCTTACAGAGACAGGCAGTCAATCAAGAATATACAAGCAGAGCAGGCAGGCAGGCAGAGCAGGCAGGCAGGCAGGACGTCACCACCGACCCACGTGACCTCCTCCTCAGGTGTCGCGTGTCTGGGGCAGCAGGTCTTGTGAGCTTATCTCACTATCACCTGTTTTCTACCTGATGTAGGGAGGAGGGGGGGAGGAGGATGGCAGGAGGGAGGAGGAGGGAGAGGGGGAGGAAGGGATGAGGAGCCATGACTCTCCACCCATAAACAACGTGGGGCAAATCTGAATCTGAAGGAACCTGTGGCTATCATGGGGGTAAGGAAGGGGGTGAGAGGGATGGAGCAGGGGTGAGAGAGAGGGGAGCAGGGGTGAGAGAGGGAGCAGTGGGGGGGGGGGGGTGAGAGAGAGAGAGGGTAGCAGGGTGATGAGAGAGAGAGAGGGGCAGGGTGATGAGAGAGAGAAAGCCCCTGGAAACAACAAACTGACCGAAATTATCCATATGGGAGTGCTACTGAGAGGTGGGAGGGCAGGAGGCAGAGGAGGGCAGGGAGGCAGCAGGGGAGGGGGAGGCAGCAGGGAGGGACAGGAAAGGAGGAGGGGCAGAAGGAGGGAGGAGGAAGAAGTGGTAGCGGGGAGGGCAGTGAATCAATGTTCCTTGACAAATGATTATTTCTGCAGTTGAGTCGCCCAGGCCTCATTAACACATCTTACGTAAGCCCTCTCCGTCCCCCTCGCACCCTTCCTATTCAACCCCCCCTCTCCCAGGGCAGTGAGAGTCTCGCCCCTTCCTCTCCTCCGTATTAAACTTCTTTAGCTTCTACATCTGCAATTTCCGTCCTACCAGCTTCCCCCCTTCCCCTCACCTCTTACCTCCTCTTCTCTCTTCCTCCTACCTCTTCCTCTCATCTTCTCTCTTTTCTATTCCTCTTTTTCCCTCATCTCTCCCTCCCCTCAGGCACGACTCAGGGCCACCCCAAGTCACACCTCAGGCCTGTCCTAGACTTCGTACGTTCATTAATTTTCCCTCTGATTGTGGGTCGAGTCTCCTACAGTTTGACGTCATATGCACCATCATAATGACCTGTTAGCTGCGCCTTACAGTAACTGACGTCACCAATTAAGGACGATATATATTTGTCTATTGGGAGAATCTTTGTCAAGGTTCATCACCCTTCTCCCTCCTTCTGCTCTCCTCCCCTCCTGCTCTCCTCCCAGCAGTCGACCCCTCCTCTCCTCTGGGTTGCAGTAAACGGACCACGCCTCCCTCACCTGCCTTCTCCCTCCCACAGGGCCAGCCGACCAAGGACACGTGAAGCAGGGAGGTGGGAGGCACGTGAGGGAGGGGAGAGAACCTCCCATTGCTTTGAACTCGTGGTGTGAGGCAGGTTCCTGGGGTCATTACGATGGCAGTGGCTTCCTATTGGTCCAAGATTTTAGAGACAAATGCAGAGGAGAGGTAAGAAAAGGAGTGGGTAGGGAGGAGAGGGATAGGGAAGGAGAGTGAGGAAGGAGAGGGGTGAGAAGGAAGGTGGGGAAGAGGAGAGAGTAGGGAAGAGGAGAGGGTAAGGAGGAGAGGGGAGTGAGGAAGGAGGGGTGGGGAAGGAGAGGGAGGTAAGGGAAGGGGAGGAAGGAGGTGGGGAAGGAGAGGTGAGGGAAGGAAAGGAGGGAAGGAGGAGAGGTGGGGGAAGGAGGTGAGGGAAGGGAGGGTAGGAAGGAGAAGGTGGGGAAGGAGAGGGTGGGAAGGAGAGGGAGTGAGAGGAGGGGTAGGGAAGGAGAGGGGGGTGAGGATGATGGTACACACACACAAGACTGCACAGCTTCTGTTGACAGACAGAACACGAACACGACAGAACTTCAATACAGACAGACAAAACACCTACTTCCACTTAAGAAACGGTTTGAACAGGAGAGAGGAAGAGAGGAATTGGAGAGAGGAAGGAAAGAGGAAAGAAAATTGGAGAGAAAGCGGAAAGGAAGAAGAATTGGAGAGAAAACATTGGAAAGACAGAGGTGGAGGAGAAAGATAGAGGAAGGAAAGAAAACTCGGAAGAATGGTGATAAAGGTATGGATAGAAGACAAACAAACAGACAGAGCCAAAATAGACCCCCATTACGGCCTCCCAGGCATCTTCTGCTCACCCCTTGCCTGTAATCTCTCCTCTCCTCTTCTCTCCTCCCCCTTCCTTCTGCCTCTGTCATTCCTCCCCTTCCCTTCTCTCCTCTCCGTTTCTCCTCCCCCCCCCTTCCTTCTGCCTCTCCGTTTCTCTCCCTCCCCCCTTCCCTTCTCTCGTTCTCTCCCTCCTCCCCTTCCTTCTGCCTCTCCGTTTCTCTTTCCCTCCCACCCCTTCCCTTCTGCCTCTCGTTTCTCTCCCTCCCCCTTCCCTTCTGCTCTCGTTTCTCTCCCCTCCTCCCCTTCCCTTCTGCCTCCTGTTCTCCTCCCCCCTTCCTTCTGCCTCTCCGTTTCCTCCCCTCCCCTTCCTTCTGCTCTCCGTTTCTCCCTCCCCCCCTTCCCTTCTGCCTCTCCGTTTCTCCCCCCCTTCCCTTCCCCTCTCCGTTTCTCCCTCCCTCCCCACCTTCCCTTCTGCCTCTCCGTTTCTCTCCCTCCCCCCCTTCCTTCTGCCTCTCCGTTTCTCTCCTCCCCCCTTCCCTTCTGCCTCTCGTTTCTCCTCCCCCCCCCCTTCCCTTCTGCCTCTCCGTTTCTCTCCTCCCTCCCCTTCCTTCTGCCTCTCGTTTCTCTCCCTCCCCCTTCCCTTCTGCCTCTCCGTTCTCTCCCTCCCCCCCTTCCTTCTGCCTCTCCGTTTCTCTCCCTCCTCCCCCTTCTCTTCCTCTCCGTTTCTCTCCTCCCTCCCTTCCCTTCCTGCCTCTCCCTTTCTCTCCCTCCCCCTTCCTTCTGCCTCTCCGTTTCTCTCCCCTCCCCCCTTCTGCCTCTTCGTTTCTCTCCTCCTCCCCTTCCCTTCTGCCTCTCCGTTTCTCTCCTCCCCCCTTCCCTTCTGCCTCTCCGTTTCTCCCTCCCCCCCCTTCCCTTCTGCCTCTCCGTTTCCTCCCTCCCCTTCCATCCTGCCTCCGTTTCTCTCCCTCCCTCCCTTCCCTTCTCTGCCTCTCCGTTTCTCCTCCCCCCTTCCCTTCTGCCCTCCGTTCTCTCCCTCCCCCTTCCTTCTGCCTCTCCCGTTTCTCTCCCCTCCCCCCCCTTCTTCTGCCTCTCCGTTTCTCTCCCCCCTTCCCTTCTGCCTCTCCAGTTTCCTCCCTCCCCCCCTTCCTGCCTCTCCCGTTTCTCCCTCCCCCCTTCCCTTCTGCCTCTCGTTCTCCCTCCCCCTTCCTTCTGCCTCCTCGTTTCTCTCCCTCCTTCTTTTCCTCCACCCTCTCTCCTTCTACCTCTCCCCCTCCCTTTTCCTCCTGTTTTTATGTCTCTTAGTCTTCCGTCTCTTCTCGTGTATACTGTCTGTTTCTCTGTCTCTCCATATAATATCTCTCCCTGTGCTTACCATAATCCTCTGCTCGTCTTTCATCCAGTCGTCTCTCTCTCTCTCTCTCTCTCTCTCTCTCTCTCTCTCTCTCTCCTTCCTCGTTTCTTCTATTTATCTTCTTCTCTTCTAATTTCTTCACCTCTCGACTTTTCGGAATGTGTCTCCGTTGTCTTTCTTCTGTTCCTCATTTAGCTGTGTTTTCTTTCCTCTTTCCTTCCTTTTACCCTTTTTATTTCTCTCCTTGTTCTCTCCATTTCTTCTCTTCCCCACCTACCTCTATCCTTCCTTCCTCCTTTATTCTTCCCTCCCTCCTTTCTTCTGCCTCCTTCCTCTCCTCTATCCCTTCACTTCATGGGCTATCCTTCCACCACCTCCTTTCTCTCTCGCTCCTCTTATATTCTTCCCCCTTTCTTTCCTTCCTTTCCTTCCTCCTCCTTCCTCTCCCCGTTCCTTCTCTACAGATCATCACAGCATTTCACCATAACGCATGATCGATAACAGGGGTTCATACTCTCCCCACTCTCCCTCCCTCCTCTTCTCCCCATCTCTCCCTCTCCCCATTTCCTAACATATCACCCTCCTCCTCTCCCCGACATTAAAATAAAGTCCATCTGAAATCAATATCAACTGAAGAAGGGTTCGTG